>NC_066343.1:13204180-13374371 GCF_022539315.1 Serinus canaria
AATGAAACAGAATAAAGTTATTTCTGTTTAACTAGTGTGAAAATCTGTAGTTTAAAAAACACTTGTATTGCTTTATATTGCATTACAAAAGTTTTCACTAGCTAAGATATGTAATATAAATTAAGTCAAATTATTCTCAGGCAGAAAAAAACAACAGAAAGAACAACAAAATCCACTTATTCTTAGTGCCACACTCACATGGTGTTTTTTAAAGGAGATAAAAAGATAGCTGTATTCTGCTTATGCTGCATAATAGCCGACTCTAACAGGGAGAGGGAACATCTTTTCACACACATGCCTAAGTTTGCCTGTCATATGTGCTCACAGCAGTCAAATAAAGGAATTCTTCACTTTGTGAAGCCAAGATTAAATTCTAAATTGCATCATCTGAGAACTAATTTTATGATCATTATCTCCAGCTTTCATTCAGCCAGGATTTAAAAAAAAGTTTTTCAAGAAAAAAATGCTACAGTATCTGATATGATGATACAATTTCAATACTAGAAAGTATCTGTCTCTTCTATTATTACCTTTTGTTGTTTTCTTGTCTTCTTGGTTTAGCTGGGAGGCCTCCCTTAAACTTTCAATTTACTGTGGATATCACCTCCTAGAAATATTCAGAAGCCAGGAAAGTTTATGGTCTTCAGATTGCTGAGTTAGGTACCTGATACCTCTAGTAGTATGATATCTAAAAAGTCACATTAAAATATGATCCAATGTTGAGGATTTGTTGGAGATTGAGGAGTTTTTGCAGGACAATGGCCATATTCAGCTGGTGCACAATCCAGCCTGGTTGGGATAATGGACACGTTCACAAACAATAATGGACATAATCAGAAAATGGGGTTGGTATATCCTTGAAAAAGGTACAAGAAGAAGAGTCAAATGGACTCAGCAAGTTTGTCAGTGAGCTTGGGAAAGTAAGGAAAAAGACAGTTCATGGGTGGGACAGAAAATTACAGCCAGACACGTGAAAAATCAGATGATCCAATCATAATCCTATCTTAGACGCATGAACAGCTAGGGTTAACCAATCACATAATAGCCAGAGACTCATGGACAGTAGAGAATTATTATAAATATAGCCTTTTTAGGGATAATAATTTTGGCTTCACTGGATCATATTGGCTGTGGTGTGATGTCCCTGAACCTCTGCATCCCGCACTTTTCCCCCACAATCCATCAGTTTAACTAAAATTAAACTGGGAAAAAACAACAAAACCCAGGGGTATTATTTTATATTCTTTCTGTCATTTATGTTACAAGGCATGCAGGGTGAAACAAACTCAAAAGTCTGTCTATGCCTAGCAAAATATATGAGGTTTTATGTTTCCAATGCAAAGAGGAGGCACAACTCAAAGTCTTAAAGCAGATGAAAGGCAAGATTATAGCTCACTCAGAAAGGTCACTTACTGCCAGTCCTATGAAGAAAACTCCAAATTCAGAGTAACACAGAGCTTGGGGGATGATGCACTCTGGAAAAACACACCTGCACCGAAGGCAGAGTGAGGATAAAAGGAGCAGGTTCCTCTCTATCTCACCCCAACATGACAGGATTATTCGGGAGGGAGTGCAACACAGAGAGGAAAATGCAGGCTACAGGGCTCCATGTTGTGACTGCAGAGACATGAATGTTTTTAGAAAGAAAAAAAGAATCTGCTTCTCTGAAGCCAGAGATTTATGGCCATAGAAAAAGACACTTGAAAGATTCCTTCATAAGATATTAGTGGATAATTTAAGGCAGTGGATAAATAACGAGAGAAATCTTCCCTATAAAGAGACATCTGAAAAAAGGTCAGCGAGTGGCTTTTGAAATCAGTTTTGTGCAGGAGGTATTTCCTTAAAAACAGCATGGTTTTCTTTTTATCTTCAATAGAACATGAAAAGTCACAACTATATTAAGAATGTATTTAATATTGATCTAATAATCTAAGTATCTCTCACAATTAAATCATATAGTAATAAATAAAGCTGTTCTAGAGTTCTGCTAGCACTTTGCTTTCCACTGTGTGGAAAGACAAGTATCTGTCATCTATGCCTATCTATCATTCACAAACTTCTCACCCTCCCTTCCTTGCATTTAGAACCTCCATGTGAAAAATGCGTATTTTATGATTGGCTTTTCGCAAATATTGAAATGAATATTATATGTGTTGTGTTAGAAAGTAACGCTGTATTAATTCTCTTCAGTAGTGTGTTAAATATAGTTTTAGGTTATAAAAATTGTTAAAATAGAAACTATGCTATGTAGGATACTTTTTTTTAAAAGAAAGGATTTGCAGCGAGATAGCAGCCACAGGACACCTAAATCTTTCAGAGAAAAAGAATTTATTGCTCCCTTATCAGAAGAAACTAACTTCTTCCCGCCTCAAAGGCGCTGTTAGGATTAGGAGGAAGAAGTTGAGGATGACCAGGCCGAATCTTGTGTTTGAATGGCATTTATGCATCATTCATGAAGTGTATGAATATGCAACAGGCTGTTGTTTTTAAGGATTAATCCTTTGTTAACGGGGTTCCTTTTTCGGGCTTGTGCTGCCCAGAAAAAGGTACCCGGACGTCCGTAACTCTTTGTCATTATTGTCTCATATTGTCTTAATTCAAATTGTCTAAATTATTATTACTCTAATTGTATTACTATTTTTATAGCTATTTTATTACTATTAAATATTTAAAAATTTTAAAAAACAAGTGATTGGTGTTTTTCACATCCAGAAAACAGAGATCGCTAGAACACTGCCTCTTTGAGAGGAATTACCAAGCAAACAAGCCTGAGGATGCAAAAGGAAGAAAATAGAGGATTCACTGCCAATGTTATGTCTTGTCAAACATCCTTCCTTAGCCATACAAAGGAGCGGGAGAAAGGAAGATGTACCGGGGGCACGCAGTGAAGGGGCGGGCGTCAGCGGAGAAGGGGCTCTGGCCTGGGAGATGCCCGGGGAACCGAAAAGGAGGCAGGGGAGGAGTTTCAGGCTGGGAGCGCGGCTCGTCCCTACCCCGACAGCAGGAGTCTGTCCTCGCCGGCAGAGCCTGTCGGCGGCGCCCCTGGCCCGGCTCTCCCGGTGCGCGGCGGCGGCGAAGGTGCCGCCCGCTCCTCCCGGAGCGCGGAGCGCCAGCGGATGAGGCTGCTGTGGTCCCGCCAGGGAACGCAGAGCCACCGCCACCTCCCCATCCTGCGGCCATCCCGACGGGAAGGGGCCACGGGCGGGCAGCCGGGGAAGGGCACGGGTCGGCTCCTGACGGGGAAAGGCTTCAGCCCCTGCTGTACCTTGGTCGTGGGTAGTGAAGGGAACTGGGAGCCGCGGGTTAGAATAACCAGTGGCAGTGAGTGCCAGTGAAAATGAGAAGTTGGAATTTCACATTTAACATCCCAAACTGCCAGTTACATCACTTCCGGTTACTTGTAAAACAGCTGCTTATGGTGACTAGGAAGATAAACGTTCTGGTGTTTGTGAAGGGCTCCTGGCGTTCAGAATGAGCACTGTGTCTGTAGGGATTGTATTCTAGGGTTTTTTAATGCTTTGGGGTTTCTTGCCTACTGAGTACTGTCCAGGTCATGTGAAGACATTGAATATTAAAAAAAAAAAAAAAAAAAAAAAGAAAAAAAGCAACAAACCATCAACCAAACAACTCCAAAACTAAGCAGAATGGATACACAAACGAGACAAAATTTGTGTTGGTCAGCTCTGCCAGTACTGATGATTAAAACAGAAATATTAATGGAATTGTGTTGAGATAGCACTCTGTGCAAATGACAGTGACATATGAGGGATGAACTCTACCAAGCAAAATACTGAAAATTTCTAAATGACTGCTGAATACTGCTTTTAGAGATCTCTGTCAGTTGTATTTTAGTATTTTATGATTAACTTTTTATACCTACTGTAAGCTACTTCTACTTTCAGAATAAAGTAGTTGGATGGCAGCAGGGTTTTCTGTGCTTCAGTATCATTTTGTAGAACAGCACTTCAAAATGTGCTTGTGCCAATAAATATTTTAATGATTTCTACTATTTTTGTTTCTAAGCTCCAGCAGACAAGGCACATCATGCACTAAATGATTATTTAAGGCAATGAAATCAGGTTTTGTAACATCTAAGTCCCCAAGTTTGGAAGAAAAGTTAAAAGAAAGTAATGTCACCTCTTACTAGCTTAGCAAAAATTATTTCCATTTACATTTTAGCAAATAATTGTGCATCTAAAATTGAAGAAAAATGCTTTTTGTGCCTCTGCACAACAAAGACACTACAATTCAGCTATGACAAAACACTACTGGAAATTCCTGTCATAATCTTAATCAATACTACTGTAAATTACAGTCAACAGTTGTGACTAGAAACACAAAACACAACCTCCCAGTCAAAGTCACAGGAATGAGAATGAGATTTATTAACTTCCAGAAAAACATCTGGTTTGCAAAGCAGAAATTGCTCCTTTACATAAAAGGATTATTGGTAAATTAGGATGATCCTTTTAGCTGTATACATTCCTCATGTTCCACAGGAGCTTTAATAAATTATCCCCAGAAACTGGCTGCATCCAAGCTTGACTTAATGTTGTGCATATTTTCTCGACGTTGTTTGGTGTAAATATTTGCCTCCCCTTTTTGCAGACGTTGCTTCAGAGCAGATTTCTGCTGCTTGGTCAGCTGACGCTTTATCTTCTGTTTCACCAGCTCCTACAAACAAACACACAATTTGTCAGCAAAACTTCTTAAAATCATTTAGCAGTATGACATGATATGATGTCAGAATTTTTTCAGGACCAGCATGAACATTCATGATTCATGATGTTCACCTTGACTGTTGAAATGAGCAGAGTTCTTTCCTTGTAAGAAAGTCATAACACAGTTCAGCTGACTAAAAAAAGAGATTCTCTGCTATGGACAAGGTATGCATGGAGTGCTGTCTGTGTGCTCTGATAGTCTTCATTATAAAAAATAGCATTTTAAATATTTTTATAATTCTGAAGTTAATCTTCAAGTGTATTCCCTACTGAGATGCTAAAGGACCCACACCTCTCAGTGTAGAACACAGACCTTACACAAAAATGTAAAAGCTGATTATACTGCAGAACACTTCATGCCCAGCAGTAATTGTTTGGTTTGTGCTTGTGTTTTTAGCACACTGGTTATTCTGATGTTTAGATTACAAAAATACGACTGATTCTAACACAAAACAACAATTCCGTAAAACAAGTGTGGCTAAGAGAGAAGGGGATATGTGATTTATAATTCCTCCTTCAGGTTTTCTCATTCCAACAAACTGGAGTATGTCTATGAAATCTCATTTGTTACTAGCACCCGTGGCTCATTCTGAGCTCTGCTCTCCATTGTGATGGCAATATCTGCCCACAACAAAAACAAAGCCATGATTTTGCAGACTGTGGCTTGGTCCCAGCTCAAGTTGCTACACTGATGCCAAGTGCACACTTGTGTATTTTTTTTGGACAAAAAAGAGAAATTAAATTATTTTCATCTATTTCATCATAGTGGAGTCATATCTTGCTGGAAACCTGCTAGAATAAATTCTGCAAGGCAGATCCTATTATGACATGTAATGTAATGTAAGTTCAACAAATTTTATTGCTGAACTGCAGCACTTGGTGTAAAGACTCCTCAGTCTTTCCACCATCACATCCTACATGTGTTCCAAAATTCCTGATACCAAGTAGACGTATCACCTACTGCCTGCTCTGGGGTTGAAGAAAAGCACATTAAATTCTGCTGAAAATGTCCTGATTTATGTAATTCAGAAGGTCAAATTCAAATTGCCAGAGATCTCTGTTGAAGGTGAGTTCACAGAAATTTTTCAGAAAAGAATGTGAAGAAATCTTTAAGAAGAGAGGTGAGAAAGGCAAAATTAAATCTAGACTCAAGTATCCACATTCAAAATAAAAAATATTAATTGTGGCTAGCAACAGAAATGGACAAACTGATGCTGTTTGTGCATTAACATATAATAATATAAATTAGTTATTGGGTAAATGAGAGTTGTTAGTGTTGATATGGCGCTTCAGTGAGAGACCAAAAAGCAAAATATGAAGGAGAGTGCTGGAAAGCACTCCTTGTAAGCAGTTACAGCAGTATCAGTCCTATTTTTCTGTGGGAATGGAGATACATACTGGAGAGGTAGATGGTAACTGTGTTTAAAGATGATTCATGCCAGAAAAGAATTTCAGAAACAGGGTCTAACAGCTATGTGCAATTTAAGGTGGTCTGAGGGTAAACTAGATGACAACATAACAAAAGAATATTTACCGGAGGAATGGTTGAACAGCTCCCAACACTTCTGACCGATGTGACGCTCTTAGTCCTTGTTCTGTGCCCAGCAATGGGAACAATACACTCTTCACTACTGAAACACATAAATCAATGTATTATCCCACAAGCAAGATAAACACACCTTTGCTTTTACAAGCACCCTGTTTGAGTCTTCCCTTTCTGGGCTACAACTTGAAAACTTGCAACAAAACACGCAAGTTTTAAACATTAGATGTTTAAACAACCAGTTTTTAAACATTAACAGTGGTTGTTCAAGACAGGCACTTTGTGAAAGAATTTGTAGCACAACAGCCATGTAAGTATCGAGCACAAGAGAAACCGCAGGGCACTAAAGCACTTCAGATCCTGCACAAAGTTTTGACAGTGTTTAACTGAAAAGCAAAAGCAAATTAGCAGAAGTATGATCTCTGCATCCACATACATGGTGGGCTGGCAAACTCAGGAAATATAATTTCACACACAAAGGGTTAGTCTGAAGGCAAGCAGTGATTTTTAAGTATGTCAGAAGAGGAACTGAAAGCCAGAACAACATACAGTACAATATATTTGAATTGAACACTCCAAGCAGCTTGTTCTTGATAACTTCAGCTGAGTAAGCGGCAGAACATTTGCCTTTGACACAAAGTATTTGAATTATAAACTTACTCAGGGAAGCACTATTTAGAAGCACTATTTTAACATCAAGAACTCCTTCATTATCAATATTAGCTGAAATGAAGCAAAAGGGGAAAAAAATCTACCACAGAAAATAGGTTGGTCTTTGAAGTGCAAAACCTGTTTTCTCATTAGATAAATACAACACAGGTGGACAACCACACCACCAATAGGAAGGGTATATTTTCAAAATAGATATATATTCAAAATAAATATATTTTCAAAATAAATTTAGTCTTTAGTCTTCAGTTTAAACAAGGGCAGCTGAAGAGCAGTCCTTCTTGAGCTACTTGACACATTTACATTTTTGGGGCCAAGGAAAGGGCCAGACTTCTAGACAGTAAATGCGAATCTTTACCTGTAATGACTGAATTCCTCACTTAAAGCTGATGAGCTGACCAGCTCAGGGCACTCCTCTTCATTCTCCTTACCCTCACAGCACCCTCCTTGACCTGTCTGACCTTCCAGTTCAGCAGCATTTTCAGTTAGTCTTTTGCCCTTATAAGAAGTAAATGCAGAACTCTCTGCATCTTCACTGGACTTCCAAGGCACAGCTGGCCCTTCATCTTCTTCCAAGGCTGAACTCAACTCTGCCATATTTAGTCCTTGTGTATTTTCCCTGCTCTTAGCTGTATCAGCCTCTTCCTCACTGCTGCTTGCAGCGCTGTCAGAGGCTCTGCTTTCAGAGAAATCACCCACTTCACATGTGAAGTCTTCACTGTTCTGTTCATTTTTGCTGAAGAAGTTGAGCTCTTTCTCAGCATCCTCTGGAAGTTCTAACACCTCTGTTTTGTCATCCTCATCAGAACCTGTGGGGTAAAGCAGTTCACCATCTTCCTGCATCTCCTTCACATAGCCACTGGCAGCAATCTCTTTATCAAGAGAACACTCTCTCCTGTGGAAAAGGTGTGTTTTCTTTTAATATGCTGAATTTAATAAGCCAAGTTACCAATATACTATATTTTGGGTTTAAAATGCTAACCAAGCTAGACTAAAATTACCCACTGTTAACAAAAAAGATACACTGTTGAAACACACAAAATACATAATGGTGCTGAGCTTTAGGTGAAATACTAATTTAGAATGTAATCCAAGAGAAGAAAACTCCTCTAGAAGATGATTCCATCTCCATAACCTGCATTTATAGTTGTTTGGGTTTTTTTTCAGGAAACTGTTCTACTTCAGCAGGAATAACATTTTGGTTTAAGTTCAAATCATGCTTAAGAAAACAGAATCTGACCAACAAAGGCTGATTAAAGCGTGGAACTCCTTAGGAAAAGTGCTCAGAATGAAATAAAACAGCTTACATTGTAACAGTTTCAGTCTCTTTACACAGTTTCAATGTAAGTTTCGGTCTTAAAATGAGTGAGAGTAAGTTTACTTTTCAGAAGGAGCAAAAGACTCTAGGAAGAAAACTTTAAATGTAATAATCCCAAGGAGGCAGCCACTCTATTTACAAGCATTTAAAAATAATTTTGAAACAGAAACCCAAAATAATCTTCAATATATTTGAACTGTTAAACTGTTAATTAAAATCAAACAGGCTGATTCTGCATCACTGTTAAAATTTCCTGGACATTCACCATTTGGATCAAGCTTTCAGGTTGACCTCTCTTCCTTGGTTGCAGGAAGACAAAGAAGGCAGCACAGGACTCTAAAGCACATTTGAAAACCACTTAGAGCCACTTTGAAGAAAACACAATAGAAATGAGAAAAATGTAACTTAAAATTATATAGTTGGGCCTATTTTTTTTAATTCTCCCACAGGCATCTCTCAGTTTTCACAGAATACCAACACTAGTGCCATAAATAGAACTCAAATTCATCTGGTCATTTCTACCTGATGTCTTTGAAGGTTGGGAAGAGCTCACTCTCATAGTTGAAGCGTTTCTTGAAGAACTCCTTAATACAGTTAACATCTCTGTTAAAATACCTGTAAAAAATACAGAATTGTACAAACAAAAAATCAGTGAAGTCTATTGCAATAAGAAGCATTTACACTACATGGTTTTATTTGAAAATTATTTTTTTATTAGCGATCTCAAGCCAAAAGGCTAGGAAGGGAAACTTGACACAGCTCATTTCTGAGTGTCACTTAACCAAACAATATTATCTCTGAGAAGCAATTAATCACATATTTATTCTGCAGAGACATTTCTACTCATTCTTTGTTTGGAACATTACTTGTGCTGCATCACAACAGGGGCAGAAAAAGATTCAGAAGAAGACTTATGGAAATGAGTCATGGTTGACTGTTTGCTTTCATCTGCATTTGTCAGATTCACATGGAAAATGCCTTTGGATCTAAACCTACCATTCAGCATTTGCATGTGATGTTGACATCATCTGAGGGAAATCAATCAAAGTGGCATGGTCATTATTGTCCAAGATGAGATTAAACTCATTGAAATCGCCATGGATCAGACCATGATTGGCAAGTTTTACAATCAGGTCCATTAATTCACAGTATACAGCAGCAGGATCTTCCATTTGGCGCACCTGGCACCTGGAAAGTTAAGTAAAATTAAATAATCTCAGCCTTGAAAGATTTAATTTAAAAATACAGATAAAGTATACGAAATACATTTGACAGAATGCCAGAGTAATTCAAATTAAAAGGGCCCTCAGGTCTCTGGTCCAGCATCCCCCTGAAAACTGGATTAAATCTGAGACCAGACCAAGACTGCTCAGGCCTCTGTCTAGCTGGGATAGAAAACTTCTGGGAATGGAGAGAGACAGTGAAACCTTCCTAAGCAACTTGTGCCACTGCCTCTCTGTCCTCAAGAGGAGAAAATACCTCCTTATATCCAGGCTAAACCTAACTTGAACTCACTCACTGTCTCCCATTGAGCACTGCTGTCATAATGCATTATGTAAATAATCGACCAGTATGTTTCTCCTGTTGTATGTAATCTTATAGTGTCAGCAGGAGCTAAATCTTCTTATGCTGAAATTCAAATGGCCTGTGGCGTTTTCTTCTACAAAATCACATTAGGAGAAGAAGAAAAACTAAACTTCTACTGCAGACTGCCCCAAAAACTTGAAGTGCTCTGTTTACACAATGGATGTGGAATTATTTAACAAATGAGGGTGGGAAGTCTTTTCCACATTATTCTTCAACTGTTTTACTTCGGAATTAATTCCCTTTTAATTAAATTTAAGATCTTGAATCCTATACAAGTCAATGGACAGGTTCGTAACTTGAAACTTTAAATCTCTGGATTAGACCTGGGTTATTGTATGAAAGAGACAGAGCTTTTACATTCAAAACCAAACCAACCCTTCACCTACAAACCCCAATAATATTTAATGTTTCTAGAGATTGAAAAGCTCAAGCAAAACAATCTTTTTCAAAGGTGCAAAACCAAATTATACATGGTAGTCTGTTATGAACAGTGTAGAACTGAGTTACAAACTCACCTGTATTAACAGAGCAAAGATCACAAAGTGGAGCTCAGAACATGAGGAATACTAATACTCTATATACAAAATAACATACAGAATGTGCAATTTCTGTGTAGAAAACAAGGAAAAACCCTAACCCTGTTACTTTTCCAAGTTTGTCAGGGTCTCTGTAACATAGAGAATGCAAGCGTTCACTACTTACAAAGGATATCCATCAACAAGTTCCATAACAACTGCATGCCTGTTGTAGTCGATGGGTTTTGGAACAGGAAATTCTCTGTCGTGCAAAGCCTGGAAAGAGACAACACATTGAAAAATTAAAATTAAATAGTTAAGGAAACGTTACACATATTGACAAACCCACACCTAAGGTAAGCAGTACATATCACTGTGATAGCAGCATATATTGCCCAAATCACATGCCTAGGAAGGAAAACAGCTTCACAGCCATTGGAACTCTCACTGCAAAGACAATAAAACTCAGAAGTTTAGACACCAAGTGCATTGCCTACAGTTTATTTATCACGCATCTGGAAGAAAATCACAATGAACTGGAGAAATGACAGAACCTTACCTCGTACATTAGCCTGTGGAATCAGTAATAGAAATAGGAATGGGGTGTTTGGCATTAGAAAACAATTCCTGTTGTTTTCCATTAGAAAACAACACTAAGCTGCAATACACTCCTGCCCGATTAGCCAATCTATACTCAGTTGCTCTAAACACAAGTATGTGTTTGTTTGTGTATGTGAACACGAGTTCATTCCCAAACAGCAATAATCAGCTTTACACCACACGTAAGATTAACCAAAGATAGGTCATAACATTTTGAAGCTCTCCTGTTTGCATTTCCTAGCACAAATTTAGTCATTCACTGGATCTACTCAACTTTTTAATGGGTTCATTCTGGTTTTACTCATTCTGTTGTTACCAGTGAATTTTTCTAGAGAGTACTAAGTTAAAGCAACATAAATACAGTTTTTGCTACCTAAGTGTTACCGCTTTTCAGCAGTCAATTAAACCTCCCCCAATCCTCTGCTCAGGGAACCTGACCCCCTCAATAACATTCCTACAGGTTCTGACCACATTAGGCTTTACCAGCTGGACCACCTGGACAGAGGTTCTAAATGATGATGTTAGTTCTTTCTCTCTCTGTGGAGGCCACTGAGACAATTAATCATGGTTCTTTATTTACAAGAACATGAAATAATTTCATAATAATATTACTCTTGAAAAACACAAAAGGAGAAACGAAAACTAGGTTTTTATTAGTAATTAGTTTTCAGCTATCATCTTTCATCACTATACAATATTTGTGGTTTTTTGAAGCAGGTAAAAAACCACAGAATTCAAGATTAGCAGTATAATGAAATCTTTTCTCATATCACAGAACTAAGTATGCCTTTTTACATCAAAACACCAGTTTTGATCTGAAAGATTTCCATCAACAGCAGAGCAACCATGAAAGTTTGGTAAAATAAAACAAAGGTTAATTTTAAGAAATGACAACTGCTTCCTAGCTTATGCAATAAATTTTGAAGGAAAAACTGCAGACCTGGTGATATACAGATGTGATTTCAATGGCAAAGCTTAATTTTGGCACTGGGAAGTATACAAAGTACTTTGCATTGAAACTTTCTGAAATGTATACTTCAAGTCCATAAGGGGAGAGAAAAAATGAAGCATAAATCCTAGCATTACTGTGAACACAAAGTGATCAAAAGACAGCCTGAGAAGCATCTTCCAGCCTGTCCCACCATCGCTGGCTCTGTGTGAGTGGCCACCTACCTTCATGTAGGCAAACTCCTTCATTGCTGCTATCCGGGACAAGTACAGCCAGGACATTTTGTGCCTGTGCTTGTGGTAGTCACGTTTGTTTTTCAGGTTGCGAAAGGAGGTTCTCCCCAGCCTGTGCAATTTCAGTGCAAACTGTTGCTCCTCTTCATTGGCAACAATATAAATATCTAGAAAATATGTAACAGCACAGATCTAAGAAATTAATCATATCTAACAAGCAGATGAAAAAGTGCAGTGGAAGTTTGTTCCTCACCCTTTCTGACCCACAAGTATTAGCAAAGGCAGCTAATTACACAGTGTGTAGCAGAAGTTTGAACATGAAGAAATTACTGTTAAAGAGTTCATGGTACTCCAGCAGAAGAAATGCTGATGGGATCTGAAGTATCTTTCAGTGCCCTGGTGTTCTTAACCCCATCCCGGAAGAGCTTCTCCTTCCTGATCAACGGACAAACAACCGAAGGGACCAGACTCCTAATTTTGTGTTAATAAATAACCCAAACTTAATTTCTAGTATTTATCCCAAATAATCCCCGTCTCCAATTACAAAAGTCACATTCTGTGTCAAACTACATGAACATAGCAGGAACCAAGATAGCGTTCCCATAATTTTGAGCCTATTTTACTTTACTACCTTATCTTTAAGTGGGATGAAAAAGCTGAAATTATAATTTTGTTAAATGGTTTGAAACTCTTCACAAAGCACAACACAAGCAGCACCTGCCTGCAAAGTACCTTTTTAAATAATGAACTAAGAAACAAACAAACTGGACAAAATGTAATTACACTGTTGTAAAAAAATACTCAAATGTGGCCAGAAGCCTCAAGAGCACTTGAACGTGCAATGTTCAAATATATCTTGGTGTTTGACAGATTAACTGATCTGCCTATCCAGAGGAAAACTCCCCTAGTTTCTAGCAAAATATTTGCAGTATTACAGATGTGTTTGCTTTAAAAAATTATTTAAAATGTTATTTTAGTTTACCTGATTCTTTTCCAACACCCATCTGGTTCCCCACAGAACTGATGACTTGTCGGAATGAGAGAGTTTTCAGAGCCAGGTAATCATATCCTGCATTAGTTAACCGATAACCCTGGACAGCTAGGTAAAAATAAAATACATTTCAATCCTTGTTATGCATACATCACTTTTAAAATAAATCTCAACTTAGTGCTGTTTCTTGCAGTACATAGCACCCAGGTAATATTTCACCCCTTGGCTTTTACCAGCCCCATTTGACTGAATGGGGAAGATGTTTAAATTAAATTGGAGCAACCCTCAATCCTCGGAAGAACTGGGACAAAAAGGAGAACACAGACATCCCCACTGTGTTCACAGGGCCAGATCCACCTAAAAGGCTGAAAGGAATGGGGAAAGGCCTGCACAACTTTGTCATATGGCAGATAATTAATACTGCTTTAGCAGCCGTTCCTGAGGCAGTGAAATGTCCAAGGATTATGCAGTCTGTTTCAGAATTCTGAAGATATCACTCACTTGGATTGACTCCGACATACACTTGAACACTGCTTCAAGTGATGATTCTTTTTACCTTATTCTGAGCAAAAAAAAAAAGTTAACTGTTCATCTTTTTTCTGTCTCTCACTTCTAAAGATACAAGCAGACACAGCATCTCGTGCTGCACAAACCCGCATTTTCAGGCTGAGTCCAAGAGAAGGCAAAGCAAACTGGGCACTCCTACATCCAAACCCGTTGGGCAGGTGCCACTGTGAGGGACTGGGGACAGGAAAAGAAAGGGAGTCCAACACAAAATTCAAACTCACTCTTAGTTCGTTCGTAAGCCAGAAGTTTGTGCTTCGCCAGCTCTCTCAAAATTTTATTACAGCCACCGTGTTTAAGGCTGGCAATGGAAGCAATTAAGCTAGCAGGAACTATTTCATGATTCTTCATGCCCATTTCCACCTAAAAGTGTAATTAAAAGCAGATTTGTCAGCACTGTGTTGAAGTACAATTAAGTACAGATCTGGCTGAAGAGCAAGATCCCTTTTCAAATAGGCAATTCTTAAAGACTACAGATTTTAAGACTTAACCTTCTAAGTTTTAAGCCTTAACAAACCTTTCCACTTGCTTCACTGCTCGTTGGTAGCCTGTGTACAACTCACCCACAGAAGCTCTTCAGTGCCAGCCACAACACGAGCGATTAATTAGATTTCAGTCCCAGTCAGGGGGAGCAGAGAGCAGAGACGCTGGGGATTCTGACTCACCCTGATGGGTCTGCGACCAGCCGGGCATCCCCAGGGACTGCCCTGGTATCCCCAAAGAACCCCCAAGCATCCCCAAGAACTCCCTGTGCCACCCGATTCCCCCCAGCCAGGCGGCCGAAGGAGATACCGGCCCGAACCGGACCCTCCCCAGAACAGGCCAGCACGGAGCTCCAGCGGAGGCAGCGGCACCACATGCGGGGCCCTCCCGCCGCGGGCTGTGACACCGCCCAGCCCGGCCCGGCCCGGCCCGGCCCGCTCACCGCGGTCAGCACCCTGAAGTGCTCCCGGGACAGGTACCGCAGCATCACCACGTTCAGCTTCCCCATGGCCGCAGCGGCGGAGGCGCAGAGACGGAAAAAAAGGGAAAGAAGGAAAAAGATCAGGAAAAGGATGAGGAGAAAAATACGGCGGACGAGGAGCAGGGGCACAGGGCGCGCATGCGCAGCAGCGCCTGGCTAGGTCCTGGCAGCTGCGTGCGCTGCCGAGCTCCGCAGGGTCCCGCCGCGCTCCGCACGGCACCGAGCAGGGAACCCGAACCGAAACGCAGAAAAACTCTGCTTTGAGATCGGCGGGACCCCCTTCCATGCCTCTCTGCCGCAGGGGAGTTTTTTGGGACGCCCGTGCAGCTGCCAGGACCTGTTCCCGTGTGGAGTGCTGCCCGCTTGTCACGTGACGCTCTGGGACTGTGCGGAATGTCGGGGAACAGCGGGGTGGGTCTGGCTGGGAAACAGCTCTCTTCTCCGGAAGATAACCGGGTGTCGTCATCCTCTTCAAACACAAATCCAGATGATTTGGCAAGTTAATGCAGAGAAAAACTCTTTGGTCTTCATTTACACTTCATGGTGAATATTTCACTAGAAGAAAATGAAGAACGTTCACGTTCCGTCACCTATACCTCTGTATAAACAAGTTCTGAATGTCAAAATGTAAACATTTGTTGCAGTTTCCTTCACGTTAACATACTAGAACCTCATCTGGCATATTTCTTGCTCTCCTTTTTTTTTTTTTTCCTTCTTTTTCACCACTGTCTGTTGTAGGTACAAAAATAAAAAGGATCATTTTCATTTCTCTCAGCCAGCCATCTGTGTTCAGCTGTCTGATCAGGTATCTTGAAAAAAGAAAAAAAACCCAAACAAAAACAATCCAAAGAGCAGAAGACAACCCCATCAGGCACACATATTGTGAACAAAGATTTTTACTTTCATATTTACTGTGATCTCTGACTCTTAAATCCCTTACAGACTATATGTTTGCTCATTAAATTTCCATCCTTTATTGTGGTCTGTAAAGTTTAGAGACTCTATAATTGTTACAGATTAAAGGCAAAGTTAATTTTATCTGTCTATCTTTGTTTTCATCTACCTGCTAATGCCATGGTCAGTACTCTCAGATGAGACCATTTAATGGACACACAACAGGAAACAGGCTGAACTGCATCCTCTAAAGGACTTTGATTTTGGCCCAAATCCTCAATCAGCTAACACAAAACAAGCATTCCCCTTTTCTAGGCACATCTAGCAAAATGAAGACCATTTGTTTCTACTCTTTACTGGTTTTTGGGCTTTTTTTAAAAACCCTTGGCTTTTCTACCTTGCTCTCATTCTGGACTGAAAAGATCCCGTCAGTGATTCTGGAGCAGATTTTGCTACCTGGTTAGCAGGGGAAGAAAGAAGAGAAACTTCCAGCTTCAGGAGACAGGGAAATGAAGATGTGAGGCTTGGTGTTCTTGTCCAGCTTTCCATTAGGAATTTATGACCTTTGTCTATATTTTCCTTTATAATGTGACTACCTAAAGAAACAGTTAGTAAATTCTGTGTTCCTGATATTTCACTATTCCATTTGACAACAGAAGTAAAAAGAGCCCCAAAGAACCCACAATTGTGCAGATATAAATTATTCTGCAGGGATCTGTCTTTTTCTAAGAGTGAAATCTCCAGGAAGAGGAAATGCAATCATTAGAGTCAGACTTACTGACAGGACTCTAGAAATAGAAAGTGCTATGCGAAATACTTACCTTTTTCAGCTTCAGAATTTCATGAAGATTTGTTTTGCTTTCTGTGACTGTACTTTTGGAAAAATTACAATATGAACTGTTCTTTCATGTACAGGAATTTCTGTATGAACTTTTGGGAAAAAACCAAAATAGCAGACAGCTAAAAGCATACAGCTGATCTCCAGAGACAAGAATTAAATGCTTGCTTTTTCCTTTAAACAGAAACTATCTGGGTGCTAAAGGAGAATGTATCCCTGATTCGCAACTCAGGGATGTAAAGCTGTAAAGTCTGGTGGCATGTTCTACAAATTCATGGATTACTTAGACAACACTGTACTGCAATTATGCAGTGCTCTCATGTTTTCAAGTGAAAGTAAATATAAGGAAAAGCAGAAGTAAAACTCAACTGAATTGTGTATGATAAAACCCACAAAGTTTCATATTCTGGAAAGAAATCATAAATTTTGACCATGTTGAGTGTTTCATTCCATGAGAGCTCTTGTTGACATACAGTAAGATATGAAACAGGTCAATTGAACTAATTTTCATATTTTGTTTTTTCCTTTTGAGAAAGGGAAATGGAAAGATCACAGCATCCTGAAGGCTAGCATAGACTAATCCTCACACCAGTCCCGTTGGCAACTCATTCAATTGTTTTCACAGCCAGATCTGGCCCAACCAGGAAGACTACAAAGAAATCCAGCCAGGCAGACAGCTCAGCTACAGTGCCATTCATAAGTCCTGGAAAAAGCATTCCCGAGTTTGGCATCTGTGCTCCAGTGCTTGCCAAGCACATCCGCAGAGTGGCCATACAAACGCTGGCTTTCACATCAGCAAAACAGAAGGAAAGCAGAAGATCTCTCTGAGCTACAGTATGAGCAGTGGGAAGCACACTGCCATGGTCCTGAGAATCAGAAAGGTAAAAGCTGGGAAACTCATGTGTTGGGATAAGGACAGTTTAATAAGGGAAGCAAAGGCTGCACACACAAGCAAAGTAAAATAAGGAATTAATACCCTGCTTCCCATGGCTGGCTGGTGTTCAGCACCTCCAGCAGAGCAGGGTCTCATTGCACATCACAGTGACTTGGAAGGACAAATGTCATCACTCCACATGTCCCCTGCTTCCTTCTTCTCCTATTTTTTTATGCCCTGACCCTGATGCCATATGGTCTGGAATATCCCTTGGGTCAGTTTGGGTCACCTGTCCTGGCTGTGTCCCCTCCCATGTACCCCCTATCCCCTCACCTGTGTGGCAGTGAGAATAACAGGAAAGGCCTTGGCTTTGTGCAAGCCCTGCTCAGCAATAGCAAAAACATCTCTGAATTATGAGACCTGAGTTCAGCATAGGTCAAAAATACAACCCCATAACAGCCCCTGCAAACAAAATTAACTTTACCGCAGCCAAAACCAATACAGAGCTGCAGAGTAGAAATTGATGGCCCCCTTGTTGATCCCCACTGGATCCTGTCAGTGCCCAGCAGCAGGGAAAGGGCCAGGGGTAGCTGGCAGAGCCCATGCTGCACCAGTGACTCGCAAGAACTGGTCTGCAGGGAAAAAAGAGCAGAACAGGAACAGCCAAACCTGAGCACAGCTCATTGAACCTTTATTACTGAAATTCACAGATCTAACCCCAACCAGACGGCGCTGCTGCTGCCCTGCACCAGCCAGGCACAGGGATGCTGCGGGGGGAAGACTCACTGCTGCCAGATGATTTTCAGGTTCGGGGGCAGCTCTGCGGCTGCAAGTTCATAGATCTTGGTGCTGTCCCTCACGGGGGAGCGATAGAAACCCAGCACATCCCCGGCGCGGCGCATGCGGTGCAGCTGCGAGTTGGGCACGGCGTGTCCCAGCTCCGCCGCCAGCCGAGCCAGCAGGCGGTGCTTCAGCCGGTTCTCCTGCAGGGGAGCCTGCTGCCAGTCCTCGGGAACAGAGGGCCCGAAAACTTTCCTGACGTGCGATTCCAGGCAGCTCTGCAGGTCCTCGGGCGGGATGTAGCTCCGGCGGCGGGGCGGGGGCTGGATCAGGCTGGGCTCGCTTCTCTCCTCCTTGTCAGGAACCGCTCCGTCTGCTTCCACTTCTCTTTCCTCCTTCCTGCTGGCACCAGAACACATTTTCAGCATCTGGCTACTCAAGACAGAGTCAGAGCATTTTTGTATTCGTGGTGTTTTAAACCCTCAATCCAAACACTCAACACATCCCGTGGACTCATCAGGTCTGTTAGCCAGAAGTGCAGTCTTTCCACAAGTGCTGCTCCCCACACAGGCTGTCCCTGCAGAGCAATCACCCACCCACCTTCTTTCACTTCTCTGAGCGAAAACAGCATTTTAACAAGATTCGTTACTTGTTTTCTGTTACATCTCCGTTTTCTAATTTGCTGTGAATAAAAAGCAAATCAGAAAATAAGTACTACTACAGAAGAAAATCAATGTCCTTATAAAAAAAAAAAAATTACTAGTTTTTAAGTAAATAAATTCGCCTTCTCATATGCCCCAATCTAGTCAACAACCCATGCGGGGTTTCACGCAAAATGTTACAGAGGAACTGTTTTTCACTCCCGCGAAATCCCTCTGTTCCCACTCCTAACAAAAGCAGTAACAGCGCTAAAGGCTCAAACCCTGCATCACTGCATCCCCACCAGCAGTGCACCTCGGTGGGCCCTGCTTGCCCATAAAACCCGTGGAGTCTCTTTCCCTAAGGACATTCCAAAGCCATGGACAAACCCTGAGGGCCTTGCTCAAGGTGTGCCGGGCTAAATGACCTCCGGAGAGCCACGGCGCGGTACAGGCCAAGCATGCGGAGAAGGCCAGAAGCCACCCCCACCCCGTGCCCTGCGGGTACCTGTGGCCGCCCCACAGAGCCCTGAGCCCCGCGGGGCTGAGCCCCGGCTGCCGCCGCGCCGCCACCCACAGCGCCCGCACCGCCGCCATGTCGGGGGCGCGCTGGGCGCCTTCCGCGGCCACCGCGAGTGACGCATTTTTGCCGCGCCCCGCAGAGCCTCATGGGAAATGTAGTCCGTCCCCTCAAGCCAGCCCCCTCGCTGGGAAACTGAACGTATGGAAATTTCCTTAGGAAAAGGTGTCTTTTGATGTTTGGTCTTCGTGTGCTTTCAGGCCTAATCGTCAAGTAGGGAGATTTAATCAAGCAGGCAACAAGCTGTTAAGTGATGCCCGGGTATTGAAAATTTGCAGAACCACAGAATATGCGGAATTGTAAGGGACCCATCAGGACCATTGAGTCCCACTCCTGACCCTGCACAGCACCATTCCCAAAAGTGCCCATGTGCCCGAGGATATCGCCCAAATGCTTCTTGAACTCTGTCAAGAGCCGGTGCCATTTCAGTGACTTCCTAAGTGTTACACTGCTTTTCCTCACTGGAAAATCCAGCATGGAAATGTATTTTCCAGATGGTACATGGTAAGTCAAAATGTGATGCTACAGTATCAGGTTTGATGAAGGAGCATGTTCTGATGTCCTGTAACACAATGTACATGTGAATATCATGGTTGTCAGACCAAATGCCCACACTGAGGTGTATAATTGCAAGCCAGATTTTCTCCCCAAAATTCCTCATACCCCCCGATATTGCAATGACATGCAAACTTCTCTGTAGTGATGCCCAAAAAATAGGCTGGAAATAAAAGCACATAGAGCGGTGTCTATAGAGCAGGTATTTGTTTATTGCAGTGCTGGAGGAGAGGGGGATTTCTCCTCCTACCTCACCCCCCTTTGTCCAGTGCTGTGGTATATTTATACAGTAACTATTGCTTCGTGTTACTGTGTCACTAAAACATCATCATATAAATGCCCGAACTCATTGACACGGTGTGATCTCACGGTTCTAAATTATGCTTGCGCCTCCCCAGTTCGGGGGTCATCGGTGGTCCTTGATGAAGGCTTCCAAAGTCTTCTTTCCATCTGAACTTTTAAGCTTTGTCTCTGGAGCATGCACAGTTACTCTTTTCCTTGGTCTGTCTGGTCTTAAGCGGCCTAAATTGTTTGTTTTGCGGCTAATTGGCTTTGCACTTGCCAATTTTTCATTAGTACTGTACTTATCTATCTCTG
This sequence comes from Serinus canaria, assembly GCF_022539315.1. Lineage (NCBI taxonomy): Eukaryota > Metazoa > Chordata > Aves > Passeriformes > Fringillidae > Serinus > Serinus canaria. Next base: position 13,224,591 of record NC_066343.1, read on the forward strand.
AAACTATCCACGTGGTAGGATTTTTTTTTTGTCTATTCAGCATTAAACAACTAATTAACCATATACTAGCCATTACATTGTATAAAAAGTTATTTGTATCAGGTTATATAGATACAAAAGTTATGACTCAGGTTACATAGGTATAAAAAGCTGTGGTTTGGGTTATATAGGTATCAGGTTATACAGATATATAAAAAGTTATGATTTAGGTTATATTGATAGCAGGTTATATAGATACGTCAGGTTATATTACTGTCTTATAACTGAAGCTAAATAAGCACCTCATAACTTTGATCTAAGTTTTATAGTTTAAGTTGCTTAGCAAAATTTTTAGTCAAAAATACTGATGGTGTGTCAGCATTGCAGTTTATACGAATCCACGCTACTTTCACAAATTCTAGGCCTATAGGTTTGATTATTTGCTTTAATTTCTTTCTCCCCATCCTGCAGGCCAGTACTCCTGGAGGGAAGTATAGCACAGGGACTGCTGGACAAGCGTCATACCCTCAGGAACATCACCCTCTGCAGCCTTGGACATTGGCATGTTTTTACCAGAGAGACCCAGTGTTTGCCTGGAGAATGATGTCATTTCTCCATTTGTTTGGCTGCTGCAGTGACCCTTTGGCCTTTACAAGGACAGGTGAGACCCTGATTTCTCTCTCCACAACACTGTCTTCCTCCTTGAATCTCTCTTGTGCAGCTGCATGCCAAGGTCAGCGCTTGTAGGAAACCTTCGGAGCCTGCCAGGCTGCCAGTCAGCAAAGAAACTTCTGAAGGAGCTGACAGTGCAGTCCAGTCAAAGGCTTTGTGCTTCTGTTCCTCTGTTTTCCTCCATGCTGCCCTTCCTGATCCGTGGGGTTTTTTTTCTGAAGGAAGCTATGGCACATGACATGGACATAAAGCCTTCCCTGCTTTACAGTGTTTGCTTTACATTCCATTTCTCCCATCCTAGCAGAGAGACAAACCCCATGGTGTATTAGAGTTTCTCCACCACAACAGAAGCACCACAACAATCTAATATAGATTAAAAATAATTTTCATTAAATATCTTGAGAACCAGAAGGTGCCATAATGGTGGTCTTCTTCCTCAAAGTCAGAGTTTTAATTCTGTTGTTCCTGCTTTGGCTAGAAGCTGATATAGGAAGGAAGTTCTTGGAAGTGTTTTAGTCTCAGTGTCATCTGTGATATGGCCTCACAGGCTATTAGAAAAAATCTGTGGGAGTCTTCTTGAAAAAAAGCAGTATCAGACATTTAGATACACTTTAAATAATCCCCTGCAGCCCACCTTGCATTCTTAACTCTTCAGAAGTATAGAAATGTATTTCCAGATGGATAATTGCTGGTGTGTGCCTTTCCAGGCCTTCTAACCCTTCAATCCAGCACTCCAAGCACAGGATTACAGGTTCTCACAGAGATTTGGAGGACACAGGGAAAAAAAGGTAAATGGATATGATATTTTTCACTTAATTTAGGAATGGGAGCCTTTTCAAGTCAGAAAATGGAATGAAGAATTATGGTAGATGATGTCACAGTTGGTATGCAGACCCATCACATTGACCATACTGTGCAGAAATAACAGTGACATTAAAATTACAGTGGGAAAGAGTACATACTTCCATCACAAATAATCATACTGTGGTGGTACTTGTGCTTCTAAAAAAATATCTTATAGTGGTTTTGCGTGTCCTTAAATAATTAAAGGAATAAACTTGCATCACGAGGGGAATGCAGTGCACTTATTAAATTTAACTAAACAACTAACACAACATTTTGTTTTTAAAAAAGCAAAAATGTAAACACTTGGCTTCTATAAAGGGAGATTATAATAATTGTTTATTGCCTGTTTATCTGAGCAGTACACGACCCACCCAAAAAGCACAATTAGGTGCTGCATGATAATATTTGCATTAAGTTTGCAAAATACAAACCACAGCAGATGTCTGAACTGGACCAGCTTTCTGAAAGGACCATTTGTAGGTGTGGTTTCTGTCCAGGAACACTGGACACCAAGGCAGAAATTCAAAGAGAAAGTAGGCACAGCTGCCCAGAGGCTTAGAAACAGAACATAAAAATGTAACTCTTCATCAGGATTTAAAAATCACTGTCATTCCTAGCTTTCTAGCCACCAACATGGCATTTCTAGCTTGCCATGAAGAACAAAGCCAAAGGGACACTGATGTTGCTGACCCTTAGCCTGTAGCTACGTGGATAAACCGGCTGATGGGGTGGATTTTCCCAAAGCTGTCAAGACAGATAATCAGTGGAAATGAAGTTACTCCAGAATGGAGACATGAAGTGAAGAAGCACAGACCATGGAGTACCTAATTCTCCATGCATTTTTGGCAGGATTGTGTTTTACTGAAGCCACATGTTGGGCCCTGCCATTTGCTGAATTCGGATATGATGTCTGTAAAGCTGGTGTGGAAAAAAAAAAACCAAATAAAACTCTGACTTTGGGAGAGGAACTGCCAATGCCTTTGTAACTACAATTCTCTTTCTCAGAAAATTACCTTTTTTTATTTTGTGAAATATGTACCCTCTCCATACAAAGTAAGCCAAGGTTAAATTCCAGCACTTAGAGCCTGATTTTACCTCAGGTCCTTGTTAAAATGCCTTGATTTTGATTGGAGAAGGGCCTGAGAGACCTGGTCTAATAAGACCTGCTTTGAGTGGAGTTGGATCAAAATTAAAACATCTGTGCCAATGCATGAACATGGGAGTATCTTTCTTTGTCAAATATGGTAAGGAAAGATGGATCTGCCAATCAGGAAAACAAACAGTGGGACACAGAAAGAAGATACTATTAATAGAGTCTTTATAGAAAGCTTGTTTATTTTGTGGAAAGTTTGCTTGTAAATAAATTTAGTTTAAAAAAAACCCCAAAAAGCAAAAACCAACCAACCAAAAAACCACCAAAACCGAAAAGAAAAAAACAAAACAAAACAAAACAAAACACCCAACCCCAAAAAACCCACCCCATCAAATAATTCAGCCTGTATCCAGAGAAATTCCTGCTGAAATACCCAATCTGGTGATTCACAGCTCCTCACCACTAGAAGGAAGGCTTTTCTCTCTTCAAATGCAGTGCCCTCTCAGTAAGACATTGATGCCTACTGGAGTTAGAAACTCCTCTTGGCCTTCTAATCTAGTAGAGACCTGTCAGTTTATGTCCTGTGTTCTGCCTGCATCTTTGGAAACAAATGTAGTTTTTGTTTAAGTTGATAACTACCCCTGAACTGTCTTGAACAATAAAGCCTCGGGTCCTGCTGATGGCCCATCAAGAAGGACTCTGTGCAAGCAGCAGCTGCTGCATTGAAGAAGTTTCCAAACTATTGGGAACAAACCAAAACTCAAGCAAATCCATGCTGTTTGTTTCAAAAGTAGTCACTAAGCTTGTTTTAAAGTGAAAGAAACCAAGCTCTTAAGGGCACATTTCAGGGAGCTAATACTATCATTAGAACTTCTGTAGTCTGAGATGGGGCAGCTCAGCTCCACTCCCTTCAGTGAAAAGAGAGGGAAAAGGCTTTTGGGTGTTTGAATACTGCATTTTTAGCCTGAACTGCAGAACAAAATCCAACAAGAATTAAGAATTCACAGTAGCCCCTTATTCTCCATTCTGAGGGTGATGTGCACTTCCCTGACTTCTAATTTCTAGTAAAACATGCAGCACAGAAAAGAGAAACAAAACTCAATCTGCTTCTGGGAGATTGGAAGGCAGCCACATGAACCCTTTCCTGGGATGCCCCACTGGCAGGGTGGACACTGTGCAAGTACCTGAATAACTCAGAACAGCTTCCTGAGGCTCAGCAAAGCAGCACCTCTGTTGTGAAGGTGAGTTGTGCACTTTAGGAAACTGTCCCAGAAGGACATAAAGAATTTCTTAACCTGCTTCTTGCACAAAGGAGTTTGTTCTCAGCTGGTTTATCTGAAACTCTCACACTGAGAGCTCAAAGCCCTGAGCCCTCTGCACATTTTTCGGTCTCGCAGTCAAATTCTGTCACCTCTAATGCCATAAAAATTGTTTTCTGGTTTAGAAGGGATGCCTCAAATTCATGTTCTTAATATCCAGCTGCAGTGAAATTATTGACCTCTCTGGGACTTTTGAAACATCAAATTGAGTACTACTGGACAAAAAGGAAAATAACTTTGAGACAAATGGATAAATAATTTCCTCACAACAAAACATTTATTAACTGGATACAGCTTCTTGCTTGCTTGCTTGCTTGCTTGCTTGTTTGCTTACCCCTCCTCCTTTTTCCATTCTCTCCCATTTCTTACTGTGAGATTTTCTTTGCAAGAATGAATAAGAATGAAAAGAACAGAGCACTGTCCTGGATTTGTACAGTACAAGGATATAAAAGAACAGAGCAAGCACTGAAACAATCACAGCTGAAGATACAGAAAACAGTTGTATGTGCAGGCACTTGGTGGAATAAATACACAGTGACACTCAAACCCCAACACCCAAACTCCAGTACAGTGAAGCCAGAGGAGAGATTTGCCCACCTGCCACTGTGTGACTACCCTGGCATCTCCAGGGCTTCCAGTGGCTGGGAACAAAATTTGGTTTTGCCTGTGCCATTTTAATGGTCTCCTCTGCCAGGAGGCCTAAAGGCCTTGCCTTTGGAATGGCATGGAACCCACAAGAAGTTTTACTCTAATTTCCAAAGATGTTCTTAAGGTATCCAGTTGAATACTGGAGAGCAAAGCACTGCTCTGATGCTGTCTCACAGCTAACCTGCACTAACTACATTCAGCTAACCTTTGTCCTGTGTAACTGATACCCACCATGCTGACAGAGGGAGGGTTGCCATTTTCTTTGGTTTCATGTCTCAAGAGCTTTAGGTATTTCTCCCCTACAATCAGACTTGTTAAGAGCTTAAGGCATAAATCCCCTGGGAGAGAGCTGGAGAAGAAAATTCAAAGCAGAGCCCATCTGAGACCAAAAAGAAAAACCCAAATAACCCCCACTGATTAAACTCAGCAAAAAATATTTTCTTGGTTCATTCCAAAGCAAGGAATATTTTAAAATAGTTCAACCAAATGCCACCTTGAAATGAATTTGACTCAAAGCTAACTAAAGCCAAAGTAGGTTTTTCATCAGATATGCCCAATTTTTGCCTGTTTTCATTCAGTATGAGGTCTTTTGTCATCTGTAAGGTTTTCTATTTAACTGTGACCATAGCCCTGGTGCAAAGTACCTCTCCCAGATGTCTAACAACCAGGAGACATGGTCACTGTCAGTGGCCCCTTGATGTGCTGTGCTATTATTTATTGTTCTTGTGAACAGCTGTATTTGCTTCTCACATGTATTTTGCTTTCTGCCAGGAGCAGTGAACGAAACACTCCAGCTGAGATGTGAATTACAGCTCTGGAATGAACAGGGATCCTGCACAACAACCCCACCTGAGCTAATCTTTCCTTTGCCTCTGTGCTGAGGAAAAGTCAAGGTAAATTCATGTTGAATGTCTAAGTTCATTCAATGGCTGACAAGACCTCTTTTAATGGATCCAGTACAATGAGTGATGATCCCAACCAACATAGCAATCATTGTGTACAATGTATATTGTGTATCAATGAAAATGTCCTTTTGGGGCCCATCTGTGTGACACCAGTGGCTGTGATTCTGTTTTCCTATCCCAACTCTCAGAGGTGACCTTTAATGAAGCAGCAGAGGTTTTGTTTTTAAGAGCCTCTGGTTGAAGCAAAAGAAGTGGGAATAGTGGAGGTGCAGATAGGGAGAAAGTAACTAAAGAGACTTCAAAACTTTGAAGTATCTAGGCAGAATTTGTGGGAAAGTTCCTGCAAAACACTTCTGCTTTTGAAGGGTCCGCTCAAAACCACTTTGAGCTTTGGAACAGAGACAGGTCAGAGATGAGATCTTAGTAAGGACGGGAAATAAGGCCTTCCCCTCCTCATGAGCTTAAATTTGAAACATTCACTTTGTCCAACATTTCTGCTGCCCTAAGGTGAGGATTTTTGTAACCACTGTCCAGGAAGAGTAGGCAGGAAAGCCATGGATGTTGGTGTGAGAGCTTTTCTTTGGGAAAAGAAAAGCTTGGGAGTGAGCTGGAATCCTCCACTTCCCTCCCAGGTGGTGCATGGTGATTAGTTCCAAATTTGTATTAAATAGGGTCTCCATGAACAAAAGCTGATTTTTTAAGAAAACTTGTACGTTTAGAGAGAATTATTCTATACCCACGTGGAGACACGGGATGCCCAGTGCAAGCAGCACAGAATCCGAGTTTGCACACTGTGCCCTCTGCCCCATGGCAAGTGCTCTGGGTGTTTGTGTGCGGCAAGGCAGGAGCAGCTCACAGCAGTTTTGGGTCGCTGTTCAGTCGGAGGCTAGAGTACATCCCCACGTGCTGCACCAGGTTGGGCTCCACCACGAAGGCATTCTCACCCTTGCCCCGCAGCAGAGAGTAGAGGGCGGTGTCCTTGGCGAAGCCTCGGCAGCAGCGCAGCCCCCGCAGGTATCCCGAGGCCCGGCGGGCGGAGGCAGCGGAGAAGAGCATGGCCGGTGTGCAGCACTCGCTGGCCGGCACCACGTTGTAGAGCGCAGGGTGCAGGCGGCGCAGCTTGAGCCCGTAGTGCCGCCCCACCAGCTCTGACAGGGCCATGCTGTACAGGGCGAAGAACACCACCAGGCACCAGCCGGGGCCCGCCCGCCCCACGGCCCGGCAGTATGCACAGCTCAGCACCGGCCCCAGGAACATGCCCAGGCCCAGCCATTCCAGGACCCTCATGGGCTCGGGATTGAAGTAGCGCTGGAGCCTCTCAGGATGGTACAGCTTGAAGTAGAGAGCATCTCTGAGGTAGGGCTTGGAGAACCGGGCTGAGAAGAGGTGCTGCAAGACAGAAAATATCTCCTCCTCTGGCACGGCATCATCTTCCACGAGGAGGATGTACTCTGGGCTGTACACCAACAGTGACTGCTCCAGGCAGAAGATGTAGTCCTGCTTCTCCTTCTCGAACTGGTTCAGGCCAGGGTCAGGATTCTCTCCAGTTCTGTCACGACTGACCGTAGGAAAGAGGCTGCTCAGCAGCCTGACATCCTGATGGCTGCTGGGGTCTGACTCCACGTTACAGAGGAGCATGCGGTGGCTCTGGCAACGCGCCCCACATTTCTGGAGGAGACGGTGGAAGTGGGAGGCCACTTGCAAGACGTAGTGGAAATCATTCTGCCTCTGCACAGTGATAATGGTGATCAGCAGCAAGGGCTGGAAGGCGTCACTGCTGGAGGCCTCGGAGGTATTTGGCATCTGCATCTTCTCAAAATAATGGAGGGCATCCTGGCCCTCCTGCTGGTTCTGCTCCAGGAACTCCCGGCTCATGGGGTTCAGGTGCCAGCGCTGAAGGTAGAAGTAAGAGTGCAGGAGCCGGTGGCAGATCAAAGGGGCCAGCACACCAAAAGTTACCACAGTCAGGGTGAGGAGGTGGATGAAAGGGCTGGACCAATGGCACCACTTCCCACAGAACTGCCAGGCTTGGTGGAACATAACTGCTGCAGAAAGAGGGCACTCCTGCCCTACTCATGCCCTCAGTCCTTCACTTCCAATGCATTCTTCTCCCTGGACTGCAGGATACCACTGGGACTGTTGCTGCCAAACCTGTACAGGTTGTCCAAGCCCAGAAAGCAAGAAAAAAGGATGGTTAGTGAAATAGGAACTGACAGAGAAAATAGAAAGCAGGGGACTAGTCTCTGAGTAAGCTAAAATACAAGGCCTCTGTGGAATCCCTTGTGGTGGAGACATCACAGAATAGTCCTGGAACACTGAGGACAGATGTGCCAAACTTAATTCCTGGCAAAGGACCCCTAAGGCTTTTTTAGCACATAGGAACTCTGATCTAACCAAGCTCTAAAGGACTTAGTGTGTTACTGTGCTTCAAACATGTAACAACAGGCAAGGTGTGGAAATCCCTTTCAATTAAAGGTTAGGTACTTGTCTCTGGTGACAGTGACATAATAATATTTAGATCACAGCCACAAAGCAAAACCAGAATTCTTGTATCTTAGTCTAGCACATATTGGAGAGACAAACTTTTACCTCTTTGGAGGTACATATGTTTCCCTCCTGCTGCTCACACACTTCCAAATGTGGTTTTTTTCACACTCCTCCCCTGAGTGTGAAGCCATATAACAAACCCACCAATTTACTTCACTAAGGGCCTGTGTATGCTAAGGGTAATGTGCATGTCTGTTTCTCTCAGATGTCTCCTCCTTACTAGACCCTGTGAAATACATGGGCACAGCAACATTTACATGTAATTGAGCCATTGACTCCTACTTCTTATTTAAAAGGATGCAATCTAAAAGTATATGCCTAGAATTTTAAACTGAAAATTCTATAGATAGAATTTTCTATATATAGAATTCCTATAAAAACATAATATATTTTATGCACATACACACACACTCACTTTAAGCAAACATTCACCTTCACACAAGTTAGATTTTGGCGTATTTGGCTTTTCTGTTCTGTTTCTCTGGCTGCCCTGAACACCTCACAGCCTGGCTTTCCGAAGCTTACACAAAAATCAGGGCAATCAGACTGTTCACATGAATTCTCTTATGTCACTAATCTTGCTTTTAATCTGCTGGATTGCTCCTGGAAAAAAGTTTCCTATGTGTTTCAAAGCTGCAAAATTTTAGATTCCTCTAGAATATGAGAGAGACCATCTGCTTTCTCCTTCCTGCACCATGAGACAGAGATAAAACTATTCCTGTACAATTATATTATTAAATTACTCTTTTTGGCCTATCTACACTTCTTCTCAGTGTCAGTGGGAAAAGCCATTTGCTTCCTAACATAAAAACAGCTGGATGAAGTCATTTGGTCAGAGCCATAGTGTCATCTCTCTATAAAGGAATGAAAGAGGGGACAAAGGCAGGCTCTGGAAAATGTCATTGAAATGTCATGGGCTGTCACAGTCCCAACTGGGCCATAGCAGTAGTGGGAGTAATGGTGCTCACACAAGTGGTACTTAACACTTCTGATCCTATAGAAGCACCCAAGATGAAACCTTTGTGTGAAAAGCTTTTCTACACCCCAGCCTAACACCATGCAGAAGACCTGCCAGCTTAGGACCAGCTCCCCTGCTGATGAACCCTCTCTGGCAGAGACAAGGCCTTTGTGGTGCTGAGACAAACATCCTGCTTGAATCTGAGGAATACAATGGAAGCTTCCCAAGGAGCCATAGATATCTCCTGTAACATATGGACATGCTGACAGGGACTGTACAGATATCCTCAAATTCCAGAACCTGAGGTCCCTGCCATGAGCTGATCCCTATTACTGGGCCAGATGGCCAGCTTTTCTCATCTGCAATTCCTCTTGTTTTCTGACAGCTTTCAGCAGGTCAGGTGCCAGATAATAGTTCTGCAGTGTGTCAGGCCCCTCTTGACAACAGCAGTGTCCAGCAGAAGCCAAACATCTACAGATCTGATTGTTGCACTTCCAGGCCAAACTGGGAGTTGGGCTCCCTAGAAAATCCAAACCATCCCAGCAAGAGCTGCTAAAAAACCATCAGAGGAACCCTAATGGTAAGAGACCAGTAGTTGTTTTTGATTGCATTTTACTGGCAGGTACCAAATATTTCTCTCACCTCCTCAGGCGCTGCTGAAAGCAATTGTTCTTTTGTTGTTCGTAGATGATGAGTGACATCTGTCATCTTATCATCAGGTAAGTCAGCAGAGATCAGGGCTGCTGCACTTAAGCTCTCAGCACCCTTAAAACTTTTCGTTTCTTATGATCTGTGTACTAAAGATGCAACACTGTGACAGTTTAATGACAGCTTGAAATGTAAGAGAAGTGGCTAGAGAGGGGCAGAGGACTTGGCCCTTTGCAAAAATTATGTGGTGCATGAGATAGAAATTGAAGGCACTGCTGTCTGGTTTGATCTGCCATTCCTCAGGTTGTGTCAGTGAATGTACAGACCTCTTCCGTCCAAGGACATGGAATTTAAGCACAATTGGAACAGTAAAAATGCACAAATAGGCAGGGTGTAACCGTGACCAATTAGGTAACACAGGAAACTGCAGAGTTAAAACTGGAATGTAAATTTCATCATAGGCTGGCTTGCTAATCTCATCAGACTGTAGTTAACTTTGACAGGTTGTTCATAAACCCCTAGAAATCCATGAAGCACAGTTTGAAAGCTACTGCACTAAGAAACAAGGGACATAGCTGTGGCAGATGAATGACACTTTGTCCATTTTGTTTGAACTAAGAGGATAAGACTATGCCACCAGTGAAAGAGGCTGTGAACTCAATATATACTCACTACAGATATTTCCCCCACTTCTATCTTGTTTCTCATGTATATTGATCACATAAACATGCACAGAGCCCATTTCACCTGGCTGCCTCCCTGCAGGACAATCCCATGGGAAAGCAATGCTCCCTCCGCTTCTACCCTGCAGTCAGATCAGATGGAAGTAGGAGTGGAGAGCAGCCTGAGAAGAGGTCTGCAAGGTATCGGCTAAACACAGACTTCAGGCAATGACTTTGGAGAGCTGTCTGTGATTTTGGTAGGTGTGACAGGGGGTTGAGGTACCCCAAGAGAATCAGGGCTTGTGATCACAAGAGTCTGTCTATGGAGGGATTCATCCACTTGGTGGTCCTGGTGCAATGGCCTGTAGCAAACCCCCACAATAAAGTCACCTGTCCCTGTCCTCCGTTAATCCTGATTCATCATCTGTTGGACAGCTCCTCATCCATCCCTGGGCAGAGCTCCATTCACTCCAGCTGGTCACTGACATAGAGGGTGACCCCTCCTCATCTCCCCCACCTGCCCTTGCTAAAGATTCTGTATCTTTCCATTCTACCACTGCAGTCTCAGGAGCCAACCCAGCACATTGCCATGATGCCAAGGAGCTGCCAGCCCTGCAAGTGTGCCCATGACTCCAGCTCCCTGTATTCATTCCCCATGCCTTTGCACAGAGGCAGGTAAGTTGGACTCTGATGAATGCAAAGTAGTGGCTAGAATGGCTGGAATTCCTTTGTGCTACCTGAATGCTCCTGCTGATCTGTGATCCTTACCCATGTTCTGGGCCTCTCTTGCTACCCCTGGCTTTACACTGAAAGGCTTGCAGTTCCCCTCCCACAGCAGCTTTAAATTAAGGCCCTTACCAGCGTGGTGAGCCTGTCACTGAAATTCCCTCTTTGTATCAGAAGGACCCCAGCAGTCCCAACAGGTTTCTGCAAGTACATCCTATGGTCCAAGCTACACCCCTGGCTGTGGCACCAATCCTGTGACCATTTGTTGGTTTGCCAGATTTCAAACCCCCTTCCCTTTGACTGGAAAGGCTGGAGAAAAAGCTACCTGTGCTCCAAAAGATGATGAAGGGATTTAAGCATTTCTCATATGAGGAAAGGCTGAGGGAGCTGGGGCTGTTCAGCCTCAAGAAGAGATGGCTGAGAGGGCATCTGTAAGTGTGTCCAGGGAGAGGTTAGGAGAGGGGCCTGGGGGATAGATGGGAGATGGACATAGGGTCCAGCAGTGGCACAAGAGGAACAAGCAGGAGCTGATGTCTGGGAAGCTCCACCTGAATGTAAGGAAGAACGTCTTCCCTGTGCAATGACTGGGCACTGAACGGATTGCCCAGAGAGGCTGTGGTGTCCCCCTCACTGAAGAAATTTCAGAACCTGGGCACAATCCTGTGCAATGGGCCCTGGAATGACCCTGCTGGAGCAGGGAGGTGGGATCAGATGACCCACTGTGGTCCCTTCCAAGTTGCCTCATTCTGTGACTCTGCCAGGCCTGTCTTCCCAGGAATTCAGGTGTCTAGGCCATGTTTTACAGGAGCTAAAGGTACCCACCTGAACCAGGATTAGACAAAACTGGAGCTGCTACAGCTGCACCCCTGCACCGATGCAGAAGAGTTTTTGGCTACCTCAGTCCCTGTGGGCTGTAGATTCCTGTGACCCCTGCAAGCCCACAGAGCTCTCTTGTGTGGCTGGTTGGAGATCTCCCCGTGAGCCGGGACACTGCTCAAGGACACTCCTGGAGGCTAAGACCCCCTTACCCAACCCCTGATGTCTATAATGAGGAAACATATTTTACATTTAGCGTAAATGCATATTGTATGTTCATGACATTTATATATCCAGCTATAGCTTTAGGTGTAGAAGTATAGTAAGTAGCAGAGCCTAATCATGGTTTAAATCATTGTTGAAATCAGAAACTAAAACATGGTTCAATTAATTACCATTTCATCACAGATTAATTATTAATTTTTGTTAAATCATTGCTAAATCACCATTAAATTATAATTGAATTATTCATTAATCACCATTTACAATTTTTATCATTAAATGTAATTATTATCTAATCATTAATAACACCTTTTTGTTATTCCCACAATGATGAATTCTCTTAAAAATTCACTGGTGCCAGTAGAGTTGTGGGTGTAAGAATGGAAGGAGAGAAAAGGAACAGATGCAGTGATGGCTGCTAGCACTGCAGATGTTGTACCTTTACTGTTGTTTATGACTGTGAAGAATAAAGCACATGAATAAGGAAATAGAATATTTGTGAACAAAGGCCTTTGATGACAAACCTGTAAATTTCTGGTTAGGACAGGTCTATGTAACAATCAAAATGCAAAACTGTACAAGACAACAGCCAGAGTATTGTGATTCAAACGTCTGTTTGAAAGAAAAATGTTCGTCATATTGATAAAAAGCATTCCTCTTTGAAGAGACTCTCTACTATTGTTAAACTACTGATTTCTCTGTATTCACCACTTGTGCCTGAGGAATATACACTCTCTTCCTCCCCTCCCCCCACAAGGCAGAAGCCAGAGTGTTTATCCTGCACAGGAAGGCGTGGTGAATGGAATACCCTGGGAATACTCTGGTTCTGGGGGATCCTGGTGATCTGCTTGTGCCCCAAGGGGAGAAAATGAGGTAAATGCACAAGCTGAAAAATAATCTTTGGTACGATTAGTAATGCCCTTGTTTGACAGACAAGAAATCAGCAGATTTCACGTGTGCAGGAGGGTGTTCCTCCTGGCTTTTGTGCTTGCAAATGCTTGCTGAACCTGATGTGCCCTAATGATTGTACATAAATTATTTTCTTAATGACTGCAGGAGAGAAGCCCAGGAACCTGTAGTGTACATCAGCATCGATTCATGTTTGGCTGCATCACAGCACAAATTTCCTCAACAGCCTTTGATTCTAAATATCAGCGACTTCGGCCATTGAGTTTCTTAGGTGCTCCTCGTTCCCTTCGGGAGAGCTGCCAGGTAGCACAAGGTGACCCGTAAAGCACCGGGAATAATGGCAGTTACCTCAGTAGGGATGGTCAAAGAGGAGAGGGCATTAGATAAGAAAAGCTGATCCCACCTCCACTCTCTGCTCTCCTGCAGACACACACAGAGGGCATTTCAGCGTACCCAGTCCTCAGCTCCTTGCCCAGATTTCAGACCAGAGAGATTCTGGCCACGCTTCTAACCTCGGGCGAGGGCTCCTCCGGGTGGCACCAAGCTCAGGGCAGAAGCTGGCTGGCTTTTCCCCGTTCCCTTGAGAGTTCCACTCATCTCCCCTAAGGGAGGGGCCGTTTCTTGGGGCGCGGCCAGGCTCTGGCCACTTGCCCTCGCTCCTCACCACGTACAGGCATATCCCCGGAGCGAGCACAGAAACATCTCCTCGATCCCTGGAGGGTTTTCACCTCCCTGCTTGCCTGGATGCCGCAGCCACAGCAGGCAAGCCCAGTCCCGATGAGCAGTTAGGGCTGCGCATCAGCCATAACTTCGTGCCCCCCCCCTTCCCCGTTCCCCAGCCTCGGTGCACCGCCCGTCCCCTTATCCCCCACAGGGGAAGGGGAAGGATCCTGCGGGACAGCGCGGTCCCAGCGGGCCATTCCCCGATCCGAGCGGGAGATTTACCCGATCCGCTGGGTAGCCCCGCACGGCCGCTCCCGCCTCCCTCCCTCCCGCGGCTCCGCTCCCGCCGGGATCCTGCTCTCTGCGTGTGGCTCACTTCTCTTCCGCAAATTTCTCTCCTCCCTCTCGGGCGCTGAGGGTGGGATTAAAGGCATCAAAGACCAAACATGTGACTCTGCCAGTACAGGGATGCGCCAGGAAGGAGGGGAAGGGGAGATGGCCGGAGGGGGTCACCGCACACAGGGGAGAGGACCAGCCCTGGAAGCAGGTTCGGGAGTAAATTCCGAGCTCCAGGGGGACGGACGGGGCGGTGGCGGCTGCGCAGCTCCTCATTCCTGCTCTGCGGTCCCCGAGCGGCTGGACAGCCGCAGGGCAGCGCAGCTCCCCGGCCCTCCCCAGCCAGGGTGTCACATCTGCCCGGTGTCACCAGGGCCGTGTGTCACCTTTAGTGAGTGTTACTTCTGGCGGGTGTCACTTTTGCCGGGTGTCCTCTCTGCCCGATGTCACTTCTGCCTGGTGTCCCCGCCAGCTCCTGCGCCTCGGGGGCGTTGCTCTCCCGCGTTGGGACCTGCTGGATGCTCCGGACCCTCGCCTCACTCCCGGGAGCGGAGAGGATCACCGGGGCTCCGCAAACTCGAGCAGAAAAGTGTCAAGAGTCACCAGCAGGTTGGTTATGTGCGTGTCACCCACTGACAGGTAAAAAGCTTTTTCAGTCTGCAGTGAAGTCTTCACAGGTGTATTGGCTGAAGTGGGGAGGCTCAACAGCTACACAAAGATTTATATCAGCCTGTTCAGGATTCAGACATTTTATCAAACTGCCCCAAGACTGCCTCTGACCGGTTCACTCCCCCTCCTCCCACCCCCAGTGCTTTTCTCTGTGTTCCACTTCCCTGCTCTTACATACACACACATCCTTCAACCCTGTGACCATAACACCTAATTAACTGGTTACCTGAAAGACGCTTTAGGGAAAGTTTACTGTCTGTGATTGTAGGAACTCCTTGGGTTTGTGCCTGCAGCTCCAGAAAATGCAAGTGCATGTATTTGGGCTAAACTGTTTCAGGCTCAGACTTCTTTTACATCTTAGAAGAATCTCGGGAAAGAAAGAAAAAAAAAAAAAACCTACCAAGAAAAAAATCCCTTAGGTCCTTTCAGTAAATACCATGTTCTGTTGAGCACAACTAGAATGTTGCTAGTGTCCAGTCCTGTAATCAGAAGCTTCTAGCATGATATATATTCTTTAATTTTAACGTAGCAATTTCTATTATTCCCTCTTATAAGCATGATGAACAAAGGAAATCAGCTTTGCATGCCTGTGATCCTTAGTCTTCCTTCTGCTGACCCACACCTAGGGCTTTTTATTGCAGAGACAACATGGAAGAAGGGGAGAAAGCCAGAGGAACAGTAATGCCTAAAATAACACCTTCAAGCACCACAGTTGGGTTCCTGTAGTGACTTCCTAGAAACAGATTAGCCATGCTGGAAGGCCCATTAGCTTACTAAGATGCATGTTACTCTCAAAATAATAAATCATAGTTTCTCGGATGATTTGCTTTCCCAAATCTCTCTTTGCTGACCACCTCTGCCTCTTTTTCTGTTTTTAATGACAGTGATTTATACTCTACTATCCACTTAAATGCTCTCATGCCCCCAAAATTTGTTGCACTGAAAACACAGCAGACTCTGGAACAGAGCAGAGAAAAATGGGTATGTAAGAGTACTAGAGGTGGGGAAAAGCTTATACATTCCTAGAAGGTCTGTTATTATGTTCTTTCCAGGATGAGAGTTGCAGAAACAAAACATGGGGTTTTTTGCACGTGGGAGAATAACTATTGAGCAGCATCAGCAGAAACACTTACTACACTGCACCCAGGAATACATTTTGGATGTTTTAGCCAGCAGAATTTATTACCAGGAATAGTAAATTAAAAAGAAAAAAAAGGGGCCCAAAGGCCTTATCTTTGGGCATAAATATTTAGGTCATTGTAATGTTGTGTGATTTCTGTGCAATCTTCGCAACTTCCTCTCTGCTCACTTGCATGCTTTTCAGGGTACACTTGACTTTCATCTTTAAACAATTATTTTTTTAAAACAGCTTCTGTTAGGCCCAAAAGACTGAGGGAAAAGAGTCTCAAGGGATTTTGGGGCAGTAGCACAGAAGGACAGTGGAAGCCTCTAATTCCTGATTACTCATCCATTCTTATCATGGTGGTGTTTCCTGCCGTGCATGAGCATAAGGGACACTGATGTACCTGAAAAACGAACTTTTTCTTCAGGTGAGTTCTGTTTTAGTTGGGTAACTTTGTCCATGCAGTTCCCCACACCAAATGGCATTGGAAAGCTGGGAGGGTTTTGGAAAGCAGAGATGAACATTTGGGGACCCAACTGCTCCTGCAGTAACCTAACTGCAACCTGAAATGCTCAGAAGAAATAGTTAATTATTAAATTATTCAGACTGTACAATAACAGGATAGGACTTTAAACTATCATCAGAAAAAATCTTGGGATAAGAATTTATCCAGGTAACAAAGGTTCAGCTCAACCATCCAGATCCCAGTATTTTCCATTGTGAAAGCACCTTTCCCCTCTGCCACCCACTGTAACAGCTCTGATAGCACTGAGCATTTGTGCAGGGAAATGGGAATAATATTTTATTTGCTTTGCCTGAGATCAGGTACAGCTCCTGCTTTTCATAAGCATGAGTGTCAGAGGCAGGACAAGGCAGGCAGGTGGTGTTTAGATGCTTGCTCAATGTGCAGGCAAGGCAGACATTCATGGTCTTGGGGGAGCTGAACTGAGTAGCCTGGTGTGCTCTGAGTTGTTTTATTTGTGTCCTTGTATATCACTGTCAAATTATCTTCACTCTAACTCGTGTTCCCTGTCCCCTCCCAGTTCCTTGGCTTTCCTCCTACTGCCTCATACTTTTACCAGAAGGCAAGGGCATGAGGGTATGCATCAAAATCAACTCCTGTTGATTTTGAGCTGCTTGTGCTGATTATTCAGCCAACAAATCAAACAAACAGCTTCCTGTTCAGGGTGTCCAAAGGTTCTGCTCAGCAGGATGGACACGCTCAGCTCTGCTCTGCAAGGCACTGCCTGAAGTAGCAGCAAACACATATTTGGGGCTTACCTCCTTCAGCCAGAACTTGTTGTGCCAGTATGTAAGTAACCTGCAAAGGCTGTACCTCTTCCACAAACATACACCTCTTCCTTTACATACAGATACCAGATGATTCCATGGTTATTCCTGTACTATCAGCTGCACAATGGATATATTCTCCTTGTATATGCTATTCACTTCAAAGGCTAACTTTGAAAATAATTTTCTTCCCCTGCTAATTATTTATAGGGGTGAAAACCCCAATTAATATTTCCTGCTTGCATTCTGCTTTTGTAAGAAGCAGCAGACATTTCTGATGGCTATTTTGAATATAAATACAATATTGAGGATATTAACCAAATCACATAGAGGGGTAGTAGCTTTCTCTTTATTTTCTTTCAGACTCAATATTGATCACTGGGGACAAAGAGTGTTCAAAGTCCTTTGCCGTTTATTGGAGACATAATGAGCTTATATGTCAGGGCCACTGAGTTTAACTTCAGACAGCAACAGTCAGAGGAAACACAGTTCCAGCAGGGATGGATTCATGCTGGCTTGGCTGTCTAGGGTACTTTAGTATTCTCTAAAAAGGCTGAAGTAGTCTAATCTCATTTTAATCCTGGTCTGCGCATTTGGTTTTGGTTCTTTTCAGGACTAACCACCATATTTCGCAAGTTTTCCCTCTATAAAGTCTCCTACAAACAACCACAACCAGACTTTTCAGGCCCTTACCAATAGCTAATTATTCTTGCAGATGAATTATTAAACCCTGTTCCTGTAATCTCTTCTACCCAAGCTGCACATCTGAAGATGACAGAAACACGCTCACTGTAGTCTAGTCCAGAAACTATTGGGCACCCCTCCCCACCACACACATCCTTTTCCTCTGCTTCTTTAGCTGCTCCAATCAAACCATTAGAAAAGGCTGTTCACAGCTAAAAGAACACCAGAGCGAGCCAGCACAGAAATGTGCTAAATGATGATGGAACTGCAGAAATACTGCAAGCCTGGTGACACTCAGAGAACTGGATGTACCTTGGCCAGTTTAGTGGCATATGCTCTGGTGATCCAACCTCCTTCTTGCTCCAACCTTCTGACTCTTGCAGACCACGGAGTATTCCTAAGAAAGGGACAAACAATTTCAATTTAGACATAAAGTCTACTGGCTCTTCAAAATATCTGTTAAAATACGTTGGCTCTCAGTTACTTGCTCTGTCTTGCAACATAGAAGAATGGTCTGGAACACTGTAGTTTTTGCTAAAAAAAGATGCTGATGCTAAAAAAGAGAATGAGGTGAAAAGGCAAACCAGGAGATTTCCAAACTGAGAGTCAGGAGGATTTATCCCCCAGGGACTGATGGAAAACTTTTACTTTCTCTTGCAAAATGGAGTAGAAGTTATTTTGTATGGTCCCTAAGTTCTTTGCACTAACAAATTCTCATCTGTGTGAGAAGCACAGAGTGTTAGCAATTTCTCTGCTCTCTCTCACTGCAAATTTTAGGCGAGCACTTCTGGAACTAAAGGTCAGATGCTGGCACAAGAGAAATGGCCTGTCTAGGAAAGTCTGAGTACCACTTGTACAAGGTTTTAACTACATAAAGACTCTCAGGAAAATTGTATCAAATTATAACTATTTTAAAACTGCTTCAAATCTCTAAGGGGCAGCACTATTTGAAGTTTAAAAGGTTTTTAAATTCAGTTTAGCTGAATGGTGTTTTGTTACCTTTTTTTCATTCCATGCAATAGTGAATGTAACACAGAGACCAAAATGGTTTACTTCTAGTTTAGATTTTTAATTCATTCAGGTTAACTTATTTTTCTTTTAATATGTAAATTTAGACAAGACTGGGAAACCAAGTAGGGGCACCTGCCTTTCTTGAAGAAAGACATAAAAGTCTGTGACTAGTCCAGGATCTAGAAGGAAAACCTGCTATAATCACAGGAGTTACATTTGCTAGTATAAAGATGCAAGTGATTTGCATCTAGAATTTATTTTGCAAATTTGGTAATTTTCACTGCTGATGAGTAATTAATATTTTCAGCTCACTGAAAAAAAAAAAAAGCTCACAAAAAAAAAGCTCACTTTCCTTTTCTGGTCTCTTAATGTGTCAGTAAAGAGCTTACTAGAATACGGAGTAATTTTTGGAAGACTGTTTAAAATTCAAGATCATCTCCTTATATACTTCAATTAATAACTATGGATAATAGAGACAAGCTCCTTTTCAGGAAACTCTTCATATCACTATTTCCAGGAACTGTTGCACACAGGAATCCTCTGCACAAATAGCAAATTAAGGTGGTTCCAGCACCACCAGGTGTGGTGCCAGGAAAAAGAAAAAAAAAAAAGAAAATAAAAGAGTGACAATGAGTGAGGGAAAGGGAAGAAGACAGTAAAGCCTGTGCTCCATTTCCTGGGCTTTTCATTTCTCCTGATCACTATGGCAGCTGGGCAGTGAGGCAGCAAGGCAATCACTAATAATCCCTGCTGAGACTTTTCAGCCTGGGTTTCTCACTGACTGGAATCTTCCATTCTGTCTTCTTTACATTGCCTGCCAGGATGTTCTGGGTGTCAGTGGAGGGAGAGAGCTCCTTCAATTCACATAAATATTCTCCATTTAGCATCAAGTATTTCTTTACAGGAGGAAGACAACTAGGGAAGTGCCACGCTGCTGCGTCGAGTGCACTCGACTCCCCTATCCGTGGGGAGGAGGCTGCGCCGGCTAGCTGGGAGCACTGCAGCAGCTAGCAGCGGGAGGGCACTACCCTGGTGCGCCAGGGGCGTCTGGGCAGCGCCTTCGACAGGCAATGCAGCTTCGAGGGAGCGGCAAAGGTGTGGAGAAGCCACGGGAGAAAAGAGGACCTTAGCCCAGTTGGTGCAAGTCCAGAGGCTTTATTGTCTCCAGGGGAGTCCCAAGGGGGATAAGGCGAGGAGGAGCGAAAAACACTAGCATTTAAAGGGGGTGGTACAGAGGCATTGATACAACACATAACCAATAAAGGCAAAGTAAGGAGGGGAATTGGGTAAGATTGACATAGGTGAGAACTAATGATACATAAGACTGGGAGGGGCCTGGAGTCTCTGCCCAATCATCCTCAGGGAAAGGGAGAAGTTTCTGGAAGAGTGGGTAGGGTTCCGGGAGATGGACAGGGCCCGGGAGGAGGGGAAAATGTAACAAGTGGGGTGGTTGCTAAGGGAACGGGGGTGGAGACAAGGGCTTGGCAGCTTTCCCAGAACGGGAGGGAACCAACTCAGGGAGAGGGGGAAAACAGGGCTGAACCATCAACATAGGCTTAGGGATACAAAATGTGGAGAACATTATAAGATGGGGAGAACAACACCAACGGGGAAAACAATACAAATGGGAACTGAACCCACACCGCAACAGGGAAGGAACATGACAAAACAGAAGTAAGTGAGAAACTTTTGTGCAGCATATATAAGCAACTGAAACATTTCTATCCAAGTCCCTTCTGGTCAGGAGACCAATGGAATTTCTTTCCTACACCTGGGCAAAATATGATCAGTGTCTCTCACCCCACATATGAGTTGTAAGTATCCTACTATGCTACTTAGGTAAGAATAACTATCTAATAATATAGTAATAGAAAAAAAAAGCAGTTTCATTCAATGGAAAAGCAAGAACTCAGTTCAACTGCATTGGCTACAGCTTTATGTGTGTTCATTTTCTTTAGTCAGCTGGTCTGTCAAGAGAATTATAAAATCCTAAATAACATCAACAAGCAGCAATTGTTGGCTAGATCAAGGATGCTATGGAGTGATACACTGCTGTGTGGTCTGATGTACACTGCACTGCACTGGGTGGATATCATTAGGTAAAGTACCTGATCTTATCAAATACAGTTCCACTGTTGGCCCTAACTAATGTGTACCTAGCACAGCACCCTGCAGCACCACCCTTCATTCCATTTCATGTCCACAGAAACAACATAGGCAGCTTCACAATACTGAGAGGAAAACCAAAAATTATCCTATTTTCACAGCAAAACCTTAGCTACAATGATGTGCTTTATCCTTACCTTACAATGAGGTAAGGATAAAGTCATACCAAGAGGAGGGGACACCACAACAAACCTCAAGGACAAAATTTGAGCAAGGACTGAAGCTTTGTGCTTCAAAGGTCAGCTTTTAAAATTAATCTTGTCATTGCTTATCACACTTTGGTAACATGAAAGTGTCTCTTGCACAAATAAGCCATTAAGAAAGGGATGTCTTTTAAGACACTGGTGTTTCTATTTTTGCTTCAAAGTACCAATGATCAAAATAGCAGAACAAGACAATCACTGTCTGTAGCCAGTGTACAAGTAAATTAAGGGGGTTAGGAAGTACAAGCCCTTCATTTTACTTATTTATCTATTGTAATTGTTTTTAAGGAGAGAGGTCAAAGACCTGTACACACGTATGACAGGTCTGGTACTTTTATTTGGAAGTATGTTCTACTAATATGCATTTTCTACTTTTTCATTTTTTTTTCCTTTCTGAGACTCTTTCTTCCTTTACTTTACCTCTATGATCTGATCTAGAAGGCAGTGAACAGATATGCCAAGTGCCACAGGACACACTGAGGGCTGTGTTTCACACCTGCTCTCCTGTGGTGCCTGGCACTGCCTTATCATGAAGCAGCTGCTGTGGTTCCAGTTAACAACCTAGGGAATGAAAGGCTAATTTGTGTGCTGACACAAAAATAGACTTTTACCACAGAAATATTAATGCACAGGGCTTTGCTCCACTGAATTTGGAATCCTGTTATCTCTTTTACGGCAGTAAGTCTGCTGTTAGTGTTTTGGGTACTATTTTGCTTTGCCCAATCACTGGTTGCCTGAAGATGTCACTTTTCCACTTTATTATCTTAGGCTGGCTGCTTCTTGTGCTCTTGGGCCCATTTGTCCAATCTCTTTCCTTGAGTGTGCAACCTGCAATCCCTTTCTTCATCTGCCACTGACAGCACCTGGAACTGATTGGCCAAAGCCCTTCTGTTCCCACCTTTGGGACGAATCTGTGCTTTGCTATTTCCTCAGCAGACTCCAGGCCCACGAATCCTCTCACAAAAGAGAGGATTTCTCTTTGCCCTCCAGGGCAGAGCCTTCTGCTCACCACAACCTCAGATTCACCAGCAGATGGGAGAGAGATCAGCTCCCAGACCATCTCACATAGGGCCTTTCCTCTTGGAAGCAGCACAGTTCTGCTGGATCAAAGATCACTTTAGGTACTGTCCCCGGTGTGCAAAGATCCAAATTTACCTGCGTACCTACAGACACATCTGGGTAATATGGGAATAATTCACAATGCTGTGTCTCCACCTTCCACCTTACCAAAGAGGATGCATTTCACACATATATGTTGGGCTTTCATAGCAAATTTGGTGGCTACAACTACTCCTACAACTTGAGGGAAAGACAGTATTTAGGGTTTTGTAGGTCCTTTTAATTTGGAATAGAGGTTGGAACAGGTAATGGGTGATGCTCAGCACAATCCTGGTCACAAGGCTGTGCATTTCTTGTTTACAGGAGATTCAGTCCATCCAAGTCTCCTTTTGTGCCCACAGCCTGAGCACACCAACACTGCAAGCTCAAATTGTCTCCTCTCTAGGCTGTTCCTTACACAACGTTTTTTATTCAGTTCATCTCTGGGTCTTTGGTGGTTTCTCAGTGCCAGGCTCCCCTCTGCTTATGCTAAAAACATGTGCACATAATTTCCAAGAAACACTCTGCTTCCATCACTCCAATTCTTAATCAACTGTAATTTTGTAAAGTGCTCAACTCTTTCTTGTAGCATTTGCAAGTGAAGGACTGTGAGGTTCAGGAAAAAGCAGCCATATCTGTCACACTCCTGACTAAGTAATTGCAAATTGCTGCAAGACTTTCTCTGCAGTTCCTCTGCACTGGCATTGGATTGCTTGGCTCTCCCATCTTCTTCACAAAGGTATCTCAAGTGCTCTCCACAAAAGTATCTCAAGTATTAATAAAAGTATTATTAATCCCTCTCTTTCTCTCCTTACCACTCAGACTTTTTTCTTGTATTATTTTTCCCTCATCTACTGTGTTATCTCTGCCTAACAATTCACAAGGAGATGACAGTTACTCTACAAACAACACTGAGGAAAGCAGAACATTCTCACTACTGGAGGGAAACAATAGCTCAGTCTTGAGTTTGCAGGCTGTGTTAGCAGGCTGTGTGGAAAATCCACATGTATCCTGCAGCGCAGCCATTTCCTTTTTAGCATCACAATCCAGCTAGAAGCTTGAACTTTCCCTTTAAGTCCCATTTTAGGGCCTCCCCGAACACTTTGGTCTGTGGTATGTGCTGTATAAAAAAGTGGCTTCAAAGTCTGTTTGAATGCTTATCTGAAGCATGGTGATTAAGACAGATATGGAACTGAATGTACAAGGGTAGGAGTACTCTGCAGGAAATTGAGGAAATGCCAAGGTGCACAGAGATAAAAGACTCTGTCATTAAATTAAATAAAAAGTCGTGGCTGTCCCCATTTCAGTTAGGGCTTTTGCAGAGAGGACATAAATCTATTCTTCATGGGTTCTATACCTGAGACAAAAATATGCAGAGGACAGAAAAAACACAATATAAAGAAAGGGGAAGAAAAACACAAGAGCTTAAAGGTATGCTAACTGGAAACCCTCATTTGGAGCCCATTTTATGAAGCATAAAAAGCACCTTTTTGGTTTCAAAAATTTTAGTGAACAACTGCATTAAGAATCAATCATTTATCAACCACTTCTGAGTTAGGTAAGTGCTCCCCAGCTGTAAAGAAATGCTGTAGGTGGAAAACATGTTCGCTAATTTTTGTCATTCATTGTGGCTTTTATTTTTTAACAGTGGAGGTCTGAATACAACCTTTTAAGAAATCCCTGAGGTGTTCAGCTTTCCAGCCCTGTTATACGAGGTTTATTTTATTTTATTTATTATTTTTAGACAATATTGTGTAAAAACAGATTTCAGCCAAGCTGGTCAACTCCTCTGTTCCAGCTGCTCTCACACTTGATCACAAAGTTGCAACAGCTCACTGGCTCACCCAGTCATTCTGGCAGCTGCAGGGGAAAAAAATCACTGGGAAAACTATATTTTCCCTTTAGGAACTCAGATGTTTATCCAGCCTGAAGTCTTGTCTATTATTCAGTTGGTCTGTGGCTCTTGGGCATAGCAGCAAGTTATATTGTAATCTGCAGCATGGGGACTGTACTTATTTTCGGCATTCTCAGTGGTGACGGTTCCAGTGGAGCTGGGTGAAAGCAAACTTCGTACTGGCACAAAAACCTTGTGCTGCTTAGGAGGTGCAAACCTATTTCAAACTGTAAACATCAAATCACAAATGGTCTGGGTTGAAAGTGAACTTAAAGCTCATCTTGTTTGAAATCCCTGCTATGGGCAGGGACACCTTCCACTAGAGCTCAAACCTCTATCCAATGCGACCTTGGACAATTCCAGGGATGGGACATGTCCAGCATCTCTGGGCAATGCAAATAAATCAGGAACTCTGTTGACCTGATGCTGTTGACAGGTGTTTTCATGTTTCTCTGCAAAGATGAAGATAATAAACCTAAGCACTAAAATTTCACTTCAGACTTGCATTATCTATTAGCTCAGTCTTAGTTGGAGCTTGTTATGAGTAGAAAAGCTGTCCATTTATTTTAAAGATTGCAGAGTTAACAAGTTCAAACCAATTGCTGCCAAGTTGGAGTTCTATTTGTTATTAATAATTTCATCATGTAATCACCTATTGTTAATAGTTTTTCTTTAATTACCTGCTGTTGACGGTTAGAAATCCCCCTTTGTCGAGTATCACCCTCCTGCTCCCTGGAAAATGGCACCCGGGACTGTGAGGAGGAAATGAGAAAGGACCATTTGTAGGTGTGGTTTCTGTCCAGGAACACTGGACACCAAGGCAGAAATTCAAAGAGAAAGTAGGCACAGCTGCCCAGAGGCTTAGAAACAGAACATAAAAATGTAACTCTTCATCAGGATTTAAAAATCACTGTCATTCCTAGCTTTCTAGCCACCAACATGGCATTTCTAGCTTGCCATGAAGAACAAAGCCAAAGGGACACTGATGTTGCTGACCCTTAGCCTGTAGCTACGTGGATAAACCGGCTGATGGGGTGGATTTTCCCAAAGCTGTCAAGACAGATAATCAGTGGAAATGAAGTTACTCCAGAATGGAGACATGAAGTGAAGAAGCACAGACCATGGAGTACCTAATTCTCCATGCATTTTTGGCAGGATTGTGTTTTACTGAAGCACATGTTGGGCCTGCCATTTGCTGAATTCGGATATGATGTCTGTAAAGCTGGTGTGGAAAAAAAAAAAACCAAATAAAACTCTGACTTTGGGAGAGGAACTGCCAATGCCTTTGTAACTACAATTCTCTTTCTCAGAAAATTACCTTTTTTTATTTTGTGAAATATGTACCCTCTCCATACAAAGTAAGCCAAGGTTAAATTCCAGCACTTAGAGCCTGATTTTACCTCAGGTCCTTGTTAAAATGCCTTGATTTTGATTGGAGAAGGGCCTGAGAGACCTGGTCTAATAAGACCTGCTTTGAGTGGAGTTGGATCAAAATTAAAACATCTGTGCCAATGCATGAACATGGGAGTATCTTTCTTTGTCAAATATGGTAAGGAAAGATGGATCTGCCAATCAGGAAAACAAACAGTGGGACACAGAAAGAAGATACTATTAATAGAGTCTTTATAGAAAGCTTGTTTATTTTGTGGAAAGTTTGCTTGTAAATAAATTTAGTTTAAAAAAAACCCCAAAAAGCAAAAACCAACCAACCAAAAAACCACCAAAACCGAAAAGAAAAAAACAAAACAAAACAAAACAAAACACCCAACCCCAAAAAACCCACCCCATCAAATAATTCAGCCTGTATCCAGAGAAATTCCTGCTGAAATACCCAATCTGGTGATTCACAGCTCCTCACCACTAGAAGGAAGGCTTTTCTCTCTTCAAATGCAGTGCCCTCTCAGTAAGACATTGATGCCTACTGGAGTTAGAAACTCCTCTTGGCCTTCTAATCTAGTAGAGACCTGTCAGTTTATGTCCTGTGTTCTGCCTGCATCTTTGGAAACAAATGTAGTTTTGTTTAAGTTGATAACTACCCCTGAACTGTCTTGAACAATAAAGCCTCGGGTCCTGCTGATGGCCCATCAAGAAGGACTCTGTGCAAGCAGCAGCTGCTGCATTGAAGAAGTTTCCAAACTATTGGGAACAAACCAAAACTCAAGCAAATCCATGCTGTTTGTTTCAAAAGTAGTCACTAAGCTTGTTTTAAAGTGAAAGAAACCAAGCTCTTAAGGGCACATTTCAGGGAGCTAATACTATCATTAGAACTTCTGTAGTCTGAGATGGGGCAGCTCAGCTCCACTCCCTTCAGTGAAAAGAGAGGGAAAAGGCTTTTGGGTGTTTGAATACTGCATTTTTAGCCTGAACTGCAGAACAAAATCCAACAAGAATTAAGAATTCACAGTAGCCCCTTATTCTCCATTCTGAGGGTGATGTGCACTTCCCTGACTTCTAATTTCTAGTAAAACATGCAGCACAGAAAAGAGAAACAAAACTCAATCTGCTTCTGGGAGATTGGAAGGCAGCCACATGAACCCTTTCCTGGGATGCCCCACTGGCAGGGTGGACACTGTGCAAGTACCTGAATAACTCAGAACAGCTTCCTGAGGCTCAGCAAAGCAGCACCTCTGTTGTGAAGGTGAGTTGTGCACTTTAGGAAACTGTCCCAGAAGGACATAAAGAATTTCTTAACCTGCTTCTTGCACAAAGGAGTTTGTTCTCAGCTGGTTTATCTGAAACTCTCACACTGAGAGCTCAAAGCCCTGAGCCCTCTGCACATTTTTCGGTCTCGCAGTCAAATTCTGTCACCTCTAATGCCATAAAAATTGTTTTCTGGTTTAGAAGGGATGCCTCAAATTCATGTTCTTAATATCCAGCTGCAGTGAAATTATTGACCTCTCTGGGACTTTTGAAACATCAAATTGAGTACTACTGGACAAAAAGGAAAATAACTTTGAGACAAATGGATAAATAATTTCCTCACAACAAAACATTTATTAACTGGATACAGCTTCTTGCTTGCTTGCTTGCTTGCTTGCTTGTTTGCTTACCCCTCCTCCTTTTTCCATTCTCTCCCATTTCTTACTGTGAGATTTTCTTTGCAAGAATGAATAAGAATGAAAAGAACAGAGCACTGTCCTGGATTTGTACAGTACAAGGATATAAAAGAACAGAGCAAGCACTGAAACAATCACAGCTGAAGATACAGAAAACAGTTGTATGTGCAGGCACTTGGTGGAATAAATACACAGTGACACTCAAACCCCAACACCCAAACTCCAGTACAGTGAAGCCAGAGGAGAGATTTGCCCACCTGCCACTGTGTGACTACCCTGGCATCTCCAGGGCTTCCAGTGGCTGGGAACAAAATTTGGTTTTGCCTGTGCCATTTTAATGGTCTCCTCTGCCAGGAGGCCTAAAGGCCTTGCCTTTGGAATGGCATGGAACCCACAAGAAGTTTTACTCTAATTTCCAAAGATGTTCTTAAGGTATCCAGTTGAATACTGGAGAGCAAAGCACTGCTCTGATGCTGTCTCACAGCTAACCTGCACTAACTACATTCAGCTAACCTTTGTCCTGTGTAACTGATACCCACCATGCTGACAGAGGGAGGGTTGCCATTTTCTTTGGTTTCATGTCTCAAGAGCTTTAGGTATTTCTCCCCTACAATCAGACTTGTTAAGAGCTTAAGGCATAAATCCCCTGGGAGAGAGCTGGAGAAGAAAATTCAAAGCAGAGCCCATCTGAGACCAAAAAGAAAAACCCAAATAACCCCCACTGATTAAACTCAGCAAAAAATATTTTCTTGGTTCATTCCAAAGCAAGGAATATTTTAAAATAGTTCAACCAAATGCCACCTTGAAATGAATTTGACTCAAAGCTAACTAAAGCCAAAGTAGGTTTTTCATCAGATATGCCCAATTTTTGCCTGTTTTCATTCAGTATGAGGTCTTTTGTCATCTGTAAGGTTTTCTATTTAACTGTGACCATAGCCCTGGTGCAAAGTACCTCTCCCAGATGTCTAACAACCAGGAGACATGGTCACTGTCAGTGGCCCCTTGATGTGCTGTGCTATTATTTATTGTTCTTGTGAACAGCTGTATTTGCTTCTCACATGTATTTTGCTTTCTGCCAGGAGCAGTGAACGAAACACTCCAGCTGAGATGTGAATTACAGCTCTGGAATGAACAGGGATCCTGCACAACAACCCCACCTGAGCTAATCTTTCCTTTGCCTCTGTGCTGAGGAAAAGTCAAGGTAAATTCATGTTGAATGTCTAAGTTCATTCAATGGCTGACAAGACCTCTTTTAATGGATCCAGTACAATGAGTGATGATCCCAACCAACATAGCAATCATTGTGTACAATGTATATTGTGTATCAATGAAAATGTCCTTTTGGGGCCCATCTGTGTGACACCAGTGGCTGTGATTCTGTTTTCCTATCCCAACTCTCAGAGGTGACCTTTAATGAAGCAGCAGAGGTTTTGTTTTTAAGAGCCTCTGGTTGAAGCAAAAGAAGTGGGAATAGTGGAGGTGCAGATAGGGAGAAAGTAACTAAAGAGACTTCAAAACTTTGAAGTATCTAGGCAGAATTTGTGGGAAAGTTCCTGCAAAACACTTCTGCTTTTGAAGGGTCCGCTCAAAACCACTTTGAGCTTTGGAACAGAGACAGGTCAGAGATGAGATCTTAGTAAGGACGGGAAATAAGGCCTTCCCCTCCTCATGAGCTTAAATTTGAAACATTCACTTTGTCCAACATTTCTGCTGCCCTAAGGTGAGGATTTTTGTAACCACTGTCCAGGAAGAGTAGGCAGGAAAGCCATGGATGTTGGTGTGAGAGCTTTTCTTTGGGAAAAGAAAAGCTTGGGAGTGAGCTGGAATCCTCCACTTCCCTCCCAGGTGGTGCATGGTGATTAGTTCCAAATTTGTATTAAATAGGGTCTCCATGAACAAAAGCTGATTTTTTAAGAAAACTTGTACGTTTAGAGAGAATTATTCTATACCCACGTGGAGACACGGGATGCCCAGTGCAAGCAGCACAGAATCCGAGTTTGCACACTGTGCCCTCTGCCCCATGGCAAGTGCTCTGGGTGTTTGTGTGCGGCAAGGCAGGAGCAGCTCACAGCAGTTTTGGGTCGCTGTTCAGTCGGAGGCTAGAGTACATCCCCACGTGCTGCACCAGGTTGGGCTCCACCACGAAGGCATTCTCACCCTTGCCCCGCAGCAGAGAGTAGAGGGCGGTGTCCTTGGCGAAGCCTCGGCAGCAGCGCAGCCCCCGCAGGTATCCCGAGGCCCGGCGGGCGGAGGCAGCGGAGAAGAGCATGGCCGGTGTGCAGCACTCGCTGGCCGGCACCACGTTGTAGAGCGCAGGGTGCAGGCGGCGCAGCTTGAGCCCGTAGTGCCGCCCCACCAGCTCTGACAGGGCCATGCTGTACAGGGCGAAGAACACCACCAGGCACCAGCCGGGGCCCGCCCGCCCCACGGCCCGGCAGTATGCACAGCTCAGCACCGGCCCCAGGAACATGCCCAGGCCCAGCCATTCCAGGACCCTCATGGGCTCGGGATTGAAGTAGCGCTGGAGCCTCTCAGGATGGTACAGCTTGAAGTAGAGAGCATCTCTGAGGTAGGGCTTGGAGAACCGGGCTGAGAAGAGGTGCTGCAAGACAGAAAATATCTCCTCCTCTGGCACGGCATCATCTTCCACGAGGAGGATGTACTCTGGGCTGTACACCAACAGTGACTGCTCCAGGCAGAAGATGTAGTCCTGCTTCTCCTTCTCGAACTGGTTCAGGCCAGGGTCAGGATTCTCTCCAGTTCTGTCACGACTGACCGTAGGAAAGAGGCTGCTCAGCAGCCTGACATCCTGATGGCTGCTGGGGTCTGACTCCACGTTACAGAGGAGCATGCGGTGGCTCTGGCAACGCGCCCCACATTTCTGGAGGAGACGGTGGAAGTGGGAGGCCACTTGCAAGACGTAGTGGAAATCATTCTGCCTCTGCACAGTGATAATGGTGATCAGCAGCAAGGGCTGGAAGGCGTCACTGCTGGAGGCCTCGGAGGTATTTGGCATCTGCATCTTCTCAAAATAATGGAGGGCATCCTGGCCCTCCTGCTGGTTCTGCTCCAGGAACTCCCGGCTCATGGGGTTCAGGTGCCAGCGCTGAAGGTAGAAGTAAGAGTGCAGGAGCCGGTGGCAGATCAAAGGGGCCAGCACACCAAAAGTTACCACAGTCAGGGTGAGGAGGTGGATGAAAGGGCTGGACCAATGGCACCACTTCCCACAGAACTGCCAGGCTTGGTGGAACATAACTGCTGCAGAAAGAGGGCACTCCTGCCCTACTCATGCCCTCAGTCCTTCACTTCCAATGCATTCTTCTCCCTGGACTGCAGGATACCACTGGGACTGTTGCTGCCAAACCTGTACAGGTTGTCCAAGCCCAGAAAGCAAGAAAAAAGGATGGTTAGTGAAATAGGAACTGACAGAGAAAATAGAAAGCAGGGGACTAGTCTCTGAGTAAGCTAAAATACAAGGCCTCTGTGGAATCCCTTGTGGTGGAGACATCACAGAATAGTCCTGGAACACTGAGGACAGATGTGCCAAACTTAATTCCTGGCAAAGGACCCCTAAGGCTTTTTTAGCACATAGGAACTCTGATCTAACCAAGCTCTAAAGGACTTAGTGTGTTACTGTGCTTCAAACATGTAACAACAGGCAAGGTGTGGAAATCCCTTTCAATTAAAGGTTAGGTACTTGTCTCTGGTGACAGTGACATAATAATATTTAGATCACAGCCACAAAGCAAAACCAGAATTCTTGTATCTTAGTCTAGCACATATTGGAGAGACAAACTTTTACCTCTTTGGAGGTACATATGTTTCCCTCCTGCTGCTCACACACTTCCAAATGTGGTTTTTTTCACACTCCTCCCCTGAGTGTGAAGCCATATAACAAACCCACCAATTTACTTCACTAAGGGCCTGTGTATGCTAAGGGTAATGTGCATGTCTGTTTCTCTCAGATGTCTCCTCCTTACTAGACCCTGTGAAATACATGGGCACAGCAACATTTACATGTAATTGAGCCATTGACTCCTACTTCTTATTTAAAAGGATGCAATCTAAAAGTATATGCCTAGAATTTTAAACTGAAAATTCTATAGATAGAATTTTCTATATATAGAATTCCTATAAAAACATAATATATTTTATGCACATACACACACACTCACTTTAAGCAAACATTCACCTTCACACAAGTTAGATTTTGGCGTATTTGGCTTTTCTGTTCTGTTTCTCTGGCTGCCCTGAACACCTCACAGCCTGGCTTTCCGAAGCTTACACAAAAATCAGGGCAATCAGACTGTTCACATGAATTCTCTTATGTCACTAATCTTGCTTTTAATCTGCTGGATTGCTCCTGGAAAAAAGTTTCCTATGTGTTTCAAAGCTGCAAAATTTTAGATTCCTCTAGAATATGAGAGAGACCATCTGCTTTCTCCTTCCTGCACCATGAGACAGAGATAAAACTATTCCTGTACAATTATATTATTAAATTACTCTTTTTGGCCTATCTACACTTCTTCTCAGTGTCAGTGGGAAAAGCCATTTGCTTCCTAACATAAAAACAGCTGGATGAAGTCATTTGGTCAGAGCCATAGTGTCATCTCTCTATAAAGGAATGAAAGAGGGGACAAAGGCAGGCTCTGGAAAATGTCATTGAAATGTCATGGGCTGTCACAGTCCCAACTGGGCCATAGCAGTAGTGGGAGTAATGGTGCTCACACAAGTGGTACTTAACACTTCTGATCCTATAGAAGCACCCAAGATGAAACCTTTGTGTGAAAAGCTTTTCTACACCCCAGCCTAACACCATGCAGAAGACCTGCCAGCTTAGGACCAGCTCCCCTGCTGATGAACCCTCTCTGGCAGAGACAAGGCCTTTGTGGTGCTGAGACAAACATCCTGCTTGAATCTGAGGAATACAATGGAAGCTTCCCAAGGAGCCATAGATATCTCCTGTAACATATGGACATGCTGACAGGGACTGTACAGATATCCTCAAATTCCAGAACCTGAGGTCCCTGCCATGAGCTGATCCCTATTACTGGGCCAGATGGCCAGCTTTTCTCATCTGCAATTCCTCTTGTTTTCTGACAGCTTTCAGCAGGTCAGGTGCCAGATAATAGTTCTGCAGTGTGTCAGGCCCCTCTTGACAACAGCAGTGTCCAGCAGAAGCCAAACATCTACAGATCTGATTGTTGCACTTCCAGGCCAAACTGGGAGTTGGGCTCCCTAGAAAATCCAAACCATCCCAGCAAGAGCTGCTAAAAAACCATCAGAGGAACCCTAATGGTAAGAGACCAGTAGTTGTTTTTGATTGCATTTTACTGGCAGGTACCAAATATTTCTCTCACCTCCTCAGGCGCTGCTGAAAGCAATTGTTCTTTTGTTGTTCGTAGATGATGAGTGACATCTGTCATCTTATCATCAGGTAAGTCAGCAGAGATCAGGGCTGCTGCACTTAAGCTCTCAGCACCCTTAAAACTTTTCGTTTCTTATGATCTGTGTACTAAAGATGCAACACTGTGACAGTTTAATGACAGCTTGAAATGTAAGAGAAGTGGCTAGAGAGGGGCAGAGGACTTGGCCCTTTGCAAAAATTATGTGGTGCATGAGATAGAAATTGAAGGCACTGCTGTCTGGTTTGATCTGCCATTCCTCAGGTTGTGTCAGTGAATGTACAGACCTCTTCCGTCCAAGGACATGGAATTTAAGCACAATTGGAACAGTAAAAATGCACAATAGGCAGGGTGTAACCGTGACCAATTAGGTAACACAGGAAACTGCAGAGTTAAAACTGGAATGTAAATTTCATCATAGGCTGGCTTGCTAATCTCATCAGACTGTAGTTAACTTTGACAGGTTGTTCATAAACCCCTAGAAATCCATGAAGCACAGTTTGAAAGCTACTGCACTAAGAAACAAGGGACATAGCTGTGGCAGATGAATGACACTTTGTCCATTTTGTTTGAACTAAGAGGATAAGACTATGCCACCAGTGAAAGAGGCTGTGAACTCAATATATACTCACTACAGATATTTCCCCCACTTCTATCTTGTTTCTCATGTATATTGATCACATAAACATGCACAGAGCCCATTTCACCTGGCTGCCTCCCTGCAGGACAATCCCATGGGAAAGCAATGCTCCCTCCGCTTCTACCCTGCAGTCAGATCAGATGGAAGTAGGAGTGGAGAGCAGCCTGAGAAGAGGTCTGCAAGGTATCGGCTAAACACAGACTTCAGGCAATGACTTTGGAGAGCTGTCTGTGATTTTGGTAGGTGTGACAGGGGGTTGAGGTACCCCAAGAGAATCAGGGCTTGTGATCACAAGAGTCTGTCTATGGAGGGATTCATCCACTTGGTGGTCCTGGTGCAATGGCCTGTAGCAAACCCCCACAATAAAGTCACCTGTCCCTGTCCTCCGTTAATCCTGATTCATCATCTGTTGGACAGCTCCTCATCCATCCCTGGGCAGAGCTCCATTCACTCCAGCTGGTCACTGACATAGAGGGTGACCCCTCCTCATCTCCCCCACCTGCCCTTGCTAAAGATTCTGTATCTTTCCATTCTACCACTGCAGTCTCAGGAGCCAACCCAGCACATTGCCATGATGCCAAGGAGCTGCCAGCCCTGCAAGTGTGCCCATGACTCCAGCTCCCTGTATTCATTCCCCATGCCTTTGCACAGAGGCAGGTAAGTTGGACTCTGATGAATGCAAAGTAGTGGCTAGAATGGCTGGAATTCCTTTGTGCTACCTGAATGCTCCTGCTGATCTGTGATCCTTACCCATGTTCTGGGCCTCTCTTGCTACCCCTGGCTTTACACTGAAAGGCTTGCAGTTCCCCTCCCACAGCAGCTTTAAATTAAGGCCCTTACCAGCGTGGTGAGCCTGTCACTGAAATTCCCTCTTTGTATCAGAAGGACCCCAGCAGTCCCAACAGGTTTCTGCAAGTACATCCTATGGTCCAAGCTACACCCCTGGCTGTGGCACCAATCCTGTGACCATTTGTTGGTTTGCCAGATTTCAAACCCCCTTCCCTTTGACTGGAAAGGCTGGAGAAAAAGCTACCTGTGCTCCAAAAGATGATGAAGGGATTTAAGCATTTCTCATATGAGGAAAGGCTGAGGGAGCTGGGGCTGTTCAGCCTCAAGAAGAGATGGCTGAGAGGGCATCTGTAAGTGTGTCCAGGGAGAGGTTAGGAGAGGGGCCTGGGGGATAGATGGGAGATGGACATAGGGTCCAGCAGTGGCACAAGAGGAACAAGCAGGAGCTGATGTCTGGGAAGCTCCACCTGAATGTAAGGAAGAACGTCTTCCCTGTGCAATGACTGGGCACTGAACGGATTGCCCAGAGAGGCTGTGGTGTCCCCCTCACTGAAGAAATTTCAGAACCTGGGCACAATCCTGTGCAATGGGCCCTGGAATGACCCTGCTGGAGCAGGGAGGTGGGATCAGATGACCCACTGTGGTCCCTTCCAAGTTGCCTCATTCTGTGACTCTGCCAGGCCTGTCTTCCCAGGAATTCAGGTGTCTAGGCCATGTTTTACAGGAGCTAAAGGTACCCACCTGAACCAGGATTAGACAAAACTGGAGCTGCTACAGCTGCACCCCTGCACCGATGCAGAAGAGTTTTTGGCTACCTCAGTCCCTGTGGGCTGTAGATTCCTGTGACCCCTGCAAGCCCACAGAGCTCTCTTGTGTGGCTGGTTGGAGATCTCCCCGTGAGCCGGGACACTGCTCAAGGACACTCCTGGAGGCTAAGACCCCCTTACCCAACCCCTGATGTCTATAATGAGGAAACATATTTTACATTTAGCGTAAATGCATATTGTATGTTCATGACATTTATATATCCAGCTATAGCTTTAGGTGTAGAAGTATAGTAAGTAGCAGAGCCTAATCATGGTTTAAATCATTGTTGAAATCAGAAACTAAAACATGGTTCAATTAATTACCATTTCATCACAGATTAATTATTAATTTTTGTTAAATCATTGCTAAATCACCATTAAATTATAATTGAATTATTCATTAATCACCATTTACAATTTTTATCATTAAATGTAATTATTATCTAATCATTAATAACACCTTTTTGTTATTCCCACAATGATGAATTCTCTTAAAAATTCACTGGTGCCAGTAGAGTTGTGGGTGTAAGAATGGAAGGAGAGAAAAGGAACAGATGCAGTGATGGCTGCTAGCACTGCAGATGTTGTACCTTTACTGTTGTTTATGACTGTGAAGAATAAAGCACATGAATAAGGAAATAGAATATTTGTGAACAAAGGC
This sequence comes from Serinus canaria, assembly GCF_022539315.1. Lineage (NCBI taxonomy): Eukaryota > Metazoa > Chordata > Aves > Passeriformes > Fringillidae > Serinus > Serinus canaria. The sequence goes on from NC_066343.1 coordinate 13,260,035, forward strand.
CTTTGATGACAAACCTGTAAATTTCTGGTTAGGACAGGTCTATGTAACAATCAAAATGCAAAACTGTACAAGACAACAGCCAGAGTATTGTGATTCAAACGTCTGTTTGAAAGAAAAATGTTCGTCATATTGATAAAAAGCATTCCTCTTTGAAGAGACTCTCTACTATTGTTAAACTACTGATTTCTCTGTATTCACCACTTGTGCCTGAGGAATATACACTCTCTTCCTCCCCTCCCCCCACAAGGCAGAAGCCAGAGTGTTTATCCTGCACAGGAAGGCGTGGTGAATGGAATACCCTGGGAATACTCTGGTTCTGGGGGATCCTGGTGATCTGCTTGTGCCCCAAGGGGAGAAAATGAGGTAAATGCACAAGCTGAAAAATAATCTTTGGTACGATTAGTAATGCCCTTGTTTGACAGACAAGAAATCAGCAGATTTCACGTGTGCAGGAGGGTGTTCCTCCTGGCTTTTGTGCTTGCAAATGCTTGCTGAACCTGATGTGCCCTAATGATTGTACATAAATTATTTTCTTAATGACTGCAGGAGAGAAGCCCAGGAACCTGTAGTGTACATCAGCATCGATTCATGTTTGGCTGCATCACAGCACAAATTTCCTCAACAGCCTTTGATTCTAAATATCAGCGACTTCGGCCATTGAGTTTCTTAGGTGCTCCTCGTTCCCTTCGGGAGAGCTGCCAGGTAGCACAAGGTGACCCGTAAAGCACCGGGAATAATGGCAGTTACCTCAGTAGGGATGGTCAAAGAGGAGAGGGCATTAGATAAGAAAAGCTGATCCCACCTCCACTCTCTGCTCTCCTGCAGACACACACAGAGGGCATTTCAGCGTACCCAGTCCTCAGCTCCTTGCCCAGATTTCAGACCAGAGAGATTCTGGCCACGCTTCTAACCTCGGGCGAGGGCTCCTCCGGGTGGCACCAAGCTCAGGGCAGAAGCTGGCTGGCTTTTCCCCGTTCCCTTGAGAGTTCCACTCATCTCCCCTAAGGGAGGGGCCGTTTCTTGGGGCGCGGCCAGGCTCTGGCCACTTGCCCTCGCTCCTCACCACGTACAGGCATATCCCCGGAGCGAGCACAGAAACATCTCCTCGATCCCTGGAGGGTTTTCACCTCCCTGCTTGCCTGGATGCCGCAGCCACAGCAGGCAAGCCCAGTCCCGATGAGCAGTTAGGGCTGCGCATCAGCCATAACTTCGTGCCCCCCCCCCTTCCCCGTTCCCCAGCCTCGGTGCACCGCCCGTCCCTTATCCCCCACAGGGGAAGGGGAAGGATCCTGCGGGACAGCGCGGTCCCAGCGGGCCATTCCCCGATCGGAGCGGGAGATTTACCCGATCCGCTGGGTAGCCCCGCACGGCCGCTCCCGCCTCCCTCCCTCCCGCGGCTCCGCTCCCGCCGGGATCCTGCTCTCTGCGTGTGGCTCACTTCTCTTCCGCAAATTTCTCTCCTCCCTCTCGGGCGCTGAGGGTGGGATTAAAGGCATCAAAGACCAAACATGTGACTCTGCCAGTACAGGGATGCGCCAGGAAGGAGGGGAAGGGGAGATGGCCGGAGGGGGTCACCGCACACAGGGGAGAGGACCAGCCCTGGAAGCAGGTTCGGGAGTAAATTCCGAGCTCCAGGGGGACGGACGGGGCGGTGGCGGCTGCGCAGCTCCTCATTCCTGCTCTGCGGTCCCCGAGCGGCTGGACAGCCGCAGGGCAGCGCAGCTCCCCGGCCCTCCCCAGCCAGGGTGTCACATCTGCCCGGTGTCACCAGGGCCGTGTGTCACCTTTAGTGAGTGTTACTTCTGGCGGGTGTCACTTTTGCCGGGTGTCCTCTCTGCCCGATGTCACTTCTGCCTGGTGTCCCCGCCAGCTCCTGCGCCTCGGGGGCGTTGCTCTCCCGCGTTGGGACCTGCTGGATGCTCCGGACCCTCGCCTCACTCCCGGGAGCGGAGAGGATCACCGGGGCTCCGCAAACTCGAGCAGAAAAGTGTCAAGAGTCACCAGCAGGTTGGTTATGTGCGTGTCACCCACTGACAGGTAAAAAGCTTTTTCAGTCTGCAGTGAAGTCTTCACAGGTGTATTGGCTGAAGTGGGGAGGCTCAACAGCTACACAAAGATTTATATCAGCCTGTTCAGGATTCAGACATTTTATCAAACTGCCCCAAGACTGCCTCTGACCGGTTCACTCCCCCTCCTCCCACCCCCAGTGCTTTTCTCTGTGTTCCACTTCCCTGCTCTTACATACACACACATCCTTCAACCCTGTGACCATAACACCTAATTAACTGGTTACCTGAAAGACGCTTTAGGGAAAGTTTACTGTCTGTGATTGTAGGAACTCCTTGGGTTTGTGCCTGCAGCTCCAGAAAATGCAAGTGCATGTATTTGGGCTAAACTGTTTCAGGCTCAGACTTCTTTTACATCTTAGAAGAATCTCGGGGAAAGAAAAAAAAAAAAAAAACCTACCAAGAAAAAAATCCCTTAGGTCCTTTCAGTAAAATACCATGTTCTGTTGAGCACAACTAGAATGTTGCTAGTGTCCAGTCCTGTAATCAGAAGCTTCTAGCATGATATATATTCTTTAATTTTAACGTAGCAATTTCTATTATTCCCTCTTATAAGCATGATGAACAAAGGAAATCAGCTTTGCATGCCTGTGATCCTTAGTCTTCCTTCTGCTGACCCACACCTAGGGCTTTTTATTGCAGAGACAACATGGAAGAAGGGGAGAAAGCCAGAGGAACAGTAATGCCTAAAATAACACCTTCAAGCACCACAGTTGGGTTCCTGTAGTGACTTCCTAGAAACAGATTAGCCATGCTGGAAGGCCCATTAGCTTACTAAGATGCATGTTACTCTCAAAATAATAAATCATAGTTTCTCGGATGATTTGCTTTCCCAAATCTCTCTTTGCTGACCACCTCTGCCTCTTTTTCTGTTTTTAATGACAGTGATTTATACTCTACTATCCACTTAAATGCTCTCATGCCCCCAAAATTTGTTGCACTGAAAACACAGCAGACTCTGGAACAGAGCAGAGAAAAATGGGTATGTAAGAGTACTAGAGGTGGGGAAAAGCTTATACATTCCTAGAAGGTCTGTTATTATGTTCTTTCCAGGATGAGAGTTGCAGAAACAAAACATGGGGTTTTTTGCACGTGGGAGAATAACTATTGAGCAGCATCAGCAGAAACACTTACTACACTGCACCCAGGAATACATTTTGGATGTTTTAGCCAGCAGAATTTATTACCAGGAATAGTAAATTAAAAAGAAAAAAAAGGGGCCCAAAGGCCTTATCTTTGGGCATAAATATTTAGGTCATTGTAATGTTGTGTGATTTCTGTGCAATCTTCGCAACTTCCTCTCTGCTCACTTGCATGCTTTTCAGGGTACACTTGACTTTCATCTTTAAACAATTATTTTTTTAAAACAGCTTCTGTTAGGCCCAAAAGACTGAGGGAAAAGAGTCTCAAGGGATTTTGGGGCAGTAGCACAGAAGGACAGTGGAAGCCTCTAATTCCTGATTACTCATCCATTCTTATCATGGTGGTGTTTCCTGCCGTGCATGAGCATAAGGGACACTGATGTACCTGAAAAACGAACTTTTTCTTCAGGTGAGTTCTGTTTTAGTTGGGTAACTTTGTCCATGCAGTTCCCCACACCAAATGGCATTGGAAAGCTGGGAGGGTTTTGGAAAGCAGAGATGAACATTTGGGGACCCAACTGCTCCTGCAGTAACCTAACTGCAACCTGAAATGCTCAGAAGAAATAGTTAATTATTAAATTATTCAGACTGTACAATAACAGGATAGGACTTTAAACTATCATCAGAAAAAATCTTGGGATAAGAATTTATCCAGGTAACAAAGGTTCAGCTCAACCATCCAGATCCCAGTATTTTCCATTGTGAAAGCACCTTTCCCCTCTGCCACCCACTGTAACAGCTCTGATAGCACTGAGCATTTGTGCAGGGAAATGGGAATAATATTTTATTTGCTTTGCCTGAGATCAGGTACAGCTCCTGCTTTTCATAAGCATGAGTGTCAGAGGCAGGACAAGGCAGGCAGGTGGTGTTTAGATGCTTGCTCAATGTGCAGGCAAGGCAGACATTCATGGTCTTGGGGGAGCTGAACTGAGTAGCCTGGTGTGCTCTGAGTTGTTTTATTTGTGTCCTTGTATATCACTGTCAAATTATCTTCACTCTAACTCGTGTTCCCTGTCCCCTCCCAGTTCCTTGGCTTTCCTCCTACTGCCTCATACTTTTACCAGAAGGCAAGGGCATGAGGGTATGCATCAAAATCAACTCCTGTTGATTTTGAGCTGCTTGTGCTGATTATTCAGCCAACAAATCAAACAAACAGCTTCCTGTTCAGGGTGTCCAAAGGTTCTGCTCAGCAGGATGGACACGCTCAGCTCTGCTCTGCAAGGCACTGCCTGAAGTAGCAGCAAACACATATTTGGGGCTTACCTCCTTCAGCCAGAACTTGTTGTGCCAGTATGTAAGTAACCTGCAAAGGCTGTACCTCTTCCACAAACATACACCTCTTCCTTTACATACAGATACCAGATGATTCCATGGTTATTCCTGTACTATCAGCTGCACAATGGATATATTCTCCTTGTATATGCTATTCACTTCAAAGGCTAACTTTGAAAATAATTTTCTTCCCCTGCTAATTATTTATAGGGGTGAAAACCCCAATTAATATTTCCTGCTTGCATTCTGCTTTTGTAAGAAGCAGCAGACATTTCTGATGGCTATTTTGAATATAAATACAATATTGAGGATATTAACCAAATCACATAGAGGGGTAGTAGCTTTCTCTTTATTTTCTTTCAGACTCAATATTGATCACTGGGGACAAAGAGTGTTCAAAGTCCTTTGCCGTTTATTGGAGACATAATGAGCTTATATGTCAGGGCCACTGAGTTTAACTTCAGACAGCAACAGTCAGAGGAAACACAGTTCCAGCAGGGATGGATTCATGCTGGCTTGGCTGTCTAGGGTACTTTAGTATTCTCTAAAAAGGCTGAAGTAGTCTAATCTCATTTTAATCCTGGTCTGCGCATTTGGTTTTGGTTCTTTTCAGGACTAACCACCATATTTCGCAAGTTTTCCCTCTATAAAGTCTCCTACAAACAACCACAACCAGACTTTTCAGGCCCTTACCAATAGCTAATTATTCTTGCAGATGAATTATTAAACCCTGTTCCTGTAATCTCTTCTACCCAAGCTGCACATCTGAAGATGACAGAAACACGCTCACTGTAGTCTAGTCCAGAAACTATTGGGCACCCCTCCCCACCACACACATCCTTTTCCTCTGCTTCTTTAGCTGCTCCAATCAAACCATTAGAAAAGGCTGTTCACAGCTAAAAGAACACCAGAGCGAGCCAGCACAGAAATGTGCTAAATGATGATGGAACTGCAGAAATACTGCAAGCCTGGTGACACTCAGAGAACTGGATGTACCTTGGCCAGTTTAGTGGCATATGCTCTGGTGATCCAACCTCCTTCTTGCTCCAACCTTCTGACTCTTGCAGACCACGGAGTATTCCTAAGAAAGGGACAAACATTTCAATTTAGACATAAAGTCTACTGGCTCTTCAAAATATCTGTTAAAATACGTTGGCTCTCAGTTACTTGCTCTGTCTTGCAACATAGAAGAATGGTCTGGAACACTGTAGTTTTTGCTAAAAAAAGATGCTGATGCTAAAAAAGAGAATGAGGTGAAAAGGCAAACCAGGAGATTTCCAAACTGAGAGTCAGGAGGATTTATCCCCCAGGGACTGATGGAAAACTTTTACTTTCTCTTGCAAAATGGAGTAGAAGTTATTTTGTATGGTCCCTAAGTTCTTTGCACTAACAAATTCTCATCTGTGTGAGAAGCACAGAGTGTTAGCAATTTCTCTGCTCTCTCTCACTGCAAATTTTAGGCGAGCACTTCTGGAACTAAAGGTCAGATGCTGGCACAAGAGAAATGGCCTGTCTAGGAAAGTCTGAGTACCACTTGTACAAGGTTTTAACTACATAAAGACTCTCAGGAAATTGTATCAAATTATAACTATTTTAAAACTGCTTCAAATCTCTAAGGGGCAGCACTATTTGAAGTTTAAAAGGTTTTTAAATTCAGTTTAGCTGAATGGTGTTTTGTTACCTTTTTTTCATTCCATGCAATAGTGAATGTAACACAGAGACCAAAATGGTTTACTTCTAGTTTAGATTTTTAATTCATTCAGGTTAATTTATTTTTCTTTTAATATGTAAATTTAGACAAGACCTGGGAAACCAAGTAGGGGCACCTGCCTTTCTTGAAGAAAGACATAAAAGTCTGTGACTAGTCCAGGATCTAGAAGGAAAACCTGCTATAATCACAGGAGTTACATTTGCTAGTATAAAGATGCAAGTGATTTGCATCTAGAATTTATTTTGCAAATTTGGTAATTTTCACTGCTGATGAGTAATTAATATTTTCAGCTCACTGAAAAAAAAAAAAAGCTCACAAAAAAAAAGCTCACTTTCCTTTTCTGGTCTCTTAATGTGTCAGTAAAGAGCTTACTAGAATACGGAGTAATTTTTGGAAGACTGTTTAAAATTCAAGATCATCTCCTTATATACTTCAATTAAATAACTATGGATAATAGAGACAAGCTCCTTTTCAGGAAACTCTTCATATCACTATTTCCAGGAACTTTTGCACACAGGAATCCTCTGCACAAATAGCAAATTAAGGTGGTTCCAGCACCACCAGGTGTGGTGCCAGGAAAAAGAAAAAAAAAAAAGAAAATAAAAGAGTGACAATGAGTGAGGGAAAGGGAAGAAGACAGTAAAGCCTGTGCTCCATTTCCTGGGCTTTTCATTTCTCCTGATCACTATGGCAGCTGGGCAGTGAGGCAGCAAGGCAATCACTAATAATCCCTGCTGAGACTTTTCAGCCTGGGTTTCTCACTGACTGGAATCTTCCATTCTGTCTTCTTTACATTGCCTGCCAGGATGTTCTGGGTGTCAGTGGAGGGAGAGAGCTCCTTCAATTCACATAAATATTCTCCATTTAGCATCAAGTATTTCTTTACAGGAGGAAGACAACTAGGGAAGTGCCACGCTGCTGCGTCGAGTGCACTCGACTCCCCTATCCGTGGGGAGGAGGCTGCGCCGGCTAGCTGGGAGCACTGCAGCAGCTAGCAGCGGGAGGGCACTACCCTGGTGCGCCAGGGGCGTCTGGGCAGCGCCTTCGACAGGCAATGCAGCTTCGAGGGAGCGGCAAAGGTGTGGAGAAGCCACGGGAGAAAAGAGGACCTTAGCCCAGTTGGTGCAGTCCAGAGGCTTTATTGTCTCCAGGGGAGTCCAAGGGGGATAAGGCGAGGAGGAGCGAAAAACACTAGCATTTAAAGGGGGTGGTACAGAGGCATTGATACAACACATTAACCAATAAAGGCAAAGTAAGGAGGGGAATTGGGTAAGATTGACATAGGTGAGAACTAATGATACATAAGACTGGGAGGGGCCTGGAGTCTCTGCCCAATCATCCTCAGGGAAAGGGAGAAGTTTCTGGAAGAGTGGGTAGGGTTCCGGGAGATGGACAGGGCCCGGGAGGAGGGGAAAATGTAACAAGTGGGGTGGTTGCTAAGGGAACGGGGGTGGAGACAAGGGCTTGGCAGCTTTCCCAGAACGGGAGGGAACCAACTCAGGGAGAGGGGGAAAACAGGGCTGAACCATCAACATAGGCTTAGGGATACAAAATGTGGAGAACATTATAAGATGGGGAGAACAACACCAACGGGGAAAACAATACAAATGGGAACTGAACCCACACCGCAACAGGGAAGGAACATGACAAAACAGAAGTAAGTGAGAACTTTTGTGCAGCATATATAAGCAACTGAAACATTTCTATCCAAGTCCCTTCTGGTCAGGAGACAATGGAATTTCTTTCCTACACCTGGGCAAAATATGATCAGTGTCTCTCACCCCACATATGAGTTGTAAGTATCCTACTATGCTACTTAGGTAAGAATAACTATCTAATAATAATAGTAATAGAAAAAAAAAAGCAGTTTCATTCAATGGAAAAGCAAGAACTCAGTTCAACTGCATTGGCTACAGCTTTATGTGTGTTCATTTTCTTTAGTCAGCTGGTCTGTCAAGAGAATTATAAAATCCTAAATAACATCAACAAGCAGCAATTGTTGGCTAGATCAAGGATGCTATGGAGTGATACACTGCTGTGTGGTCTGATGTACACTGCACTGCACTGGGTGGATATCATTAGGTAAAGTACCTGATCTTATCAAATACAGTTCCACTGTTGGCCCTAACTAATGTGTACCTAGCACAGCACCCTGCAGCACCACCCTTCATTCCATTTCATGTCCACAGAAACAACATAGGCAGCTTCACAATACTGAGAGGAAAACCAAAAATTATCCTATTTTCACAGCAAAACCTTAGCTACAATGATGTGCTTTATCCTTACCTTACAATGAGGTAAGGATAAAGTCATACCAAGAGGAGGGGACACCACAACAAACCTCAAGGACAAAATTTTGAGCAAGGACTGAAGCTTTGTGCTTCAAAGGTCAGCTTTTAAAATTAATCTTGTCATTGCTTATCACACTTTGGTAACATGAAAGTGTCTCTTGCACAAATAAGCCATTAAGAAAGGGATGTCTTTTAAGACACTGGTGTTTCTATTTTTGCTTCAAAGTACCAATGATCAAAATAGCAGAACAAGACAATCACTGTCTGTAGCCAGTGTACAAGTAAATTAAGGGGGTTAGGAAGTACAAGCCCTTCATTTTACTTATTTATCTATTGTAATTGTTTTTAAGGAGAGAGGTCAAAGACCTGTACACACGTATGACAGGTCTGGTACTTTTATTTGGAAGTATGTTCTACTAATATGCATTTTCTACTTTTTCATTTTTTTTTCCTTTCTGAGACTCTTTCTTCCTTTACTTTACCTCTATGATCTGATCTAGAAGGCAGTGAACAGATATGCCAAGTGCCACAGGACACACTGAGGGCTGTGTTTCACACCTGCTCTCCTGTGGTGCCTGGCACTGCCTTATCATGAAGCAGCTGCTGTGGTTCCAGTTAACAACCTAGGGAATGAAAGGCTAATTTGTGTGCTGACACAAAAATAGACTTTTACCACAGAAATATTAATGCACAGGGCTTTGCTCCACTGAATTTGGAATCCTGTTATCTCTTTTACGGCAGTAAGTCTGCTGTTAGTGTTTTGGGTACTATTTTGCTTTGCCCAATCACTGGTTGCCTGAAGATGTCACTTTTCCACTTTATTATCTTAGGCTGGCTGCTTCTTGTGCTCTTGGGCCCATTTGTCCAATCTCTTTCCTTGAGTGTGCAACCTGCAATCCCTTTCTTCATCTGCCACTGACAGCACCTGGAACTGATTGGCCAAAGCCCTTCTGTTCCCACCTTTGGGACGAATCTGTGCTTTGCTATTTCCTCAGCAGACTCCAGGCCCACGAATCCTCTCACAAAAGAGAGGATTTCTCTTTGCCCTCCAGGGCAGAGCCTTCTGCTCACCACAACCTCAGATTCACCAGCAGATGGGAGAGAGATCAGCTCCCAGACCATCTCACATAGGGCCTTTCCTCTTGGAAGCAGCACAGTTCTGCTGGATCAAAGATCACTTTAGGTACTGTCCCCGGTGTGCCAAAGATCCAAATTTACCTGCGTACCTACAGACACATCTGGGTAATATGGGAATAATTCACAATGCTGTGTCTCCACCTTCCACCTTACCAAAGAGGATGCATTTCACACATATATGTTGGGCTTTCATAGCAAATTTGGTGGCTACAACTACTCCTACAACTTGAGGGAAAGACAGTATTTAGGGTTTTGTAGGTCCTTTTAATTTGGAATAGAGGTTGGAACAGGTAATGGGTGATGCTCAGCACAATCCTGGTCACAAGGCTGTGCATTTCTTGTTTACAGGAGATTCAGTCCATCCAAGTCTCCTTTTGTGCCCACAGCCTGAGCACACCAACACTGCAAGCTCAAATTGTCTCCTCTCTAGGCTGTTCCTTACACAACGTTTTTTATTCAGTTCATCTCTGGGTCTTTGGTGGTTTCTCAGTGCCAGGCTCCCCTCTGCTTATGCTAAAAACATGTGCACATAATTTCCAAGAAACACTCTGCTTCCATCACTCCAATTCTTAATCAACTGTAATTTTGTAAAGTGCTCAACTCTTTCTTGTAGCATTTGCAAGTGAAGGACTGTGAGGTTCAGGAAAAAGCAGCCATATCTGTCACACTCCTGACTAAGTAATTGCAAATTGCTGCAAGACTTTCTCTGCAGTTCCTCTGCACTGGCATTGGATTGCTTGGCTCTCCCATCTTCTTCACAAAGGTATCTCAAGTGCTCTCCACAAAAGTATCTCAAGTATTAATAAAAGTATTATTAATCCCTCTCTTTCTCTCCTTACCACTCAGACTTTTTTCTTGTATTATTTTTCCCTCATCTACTGTGTTATCTCTGCCTAACAATTCACAAGGAGATGACAGTTACTCTACAAACAACACTGAGGAAAGCAGAACATTCTCACTACTGGAGGGAAACAATAGCTCAGTCTTGAGTTTGCAGGCTGTGTTAGCAGGCTGTGTGGAAAATCCACATGTATCCTGCAGCGCAGCCATTTCCTTTTTAGCATCACAATCCAGCTAGAAGCTTGAACTTTCCCTTTAAAGTCCCATTTTAGGGCCTCCCCGAACACTTTGGTCTGTGGTATGTGCTGTATAAAAAAGTGGCTTCAAAGTCTGTTTGAATGCTTATCTGAAGCATGGTGATTAAGACAGATATGGAACTGAATGTACAAGGGTAGGAGTACTCTGCAGGAAATTGAGGAAATGCCAAGGTGCACAGAGATAAAAGACTCTGTCATTAAATTAAATAAAAAGTCGTGGCTGTCCCCATTTCAGTTAGGGCTTTTGCAGAGAGGACATAAATCTATTCTTCATGGGTTCTATACCTGAGACAAAAATATGCAGAGGACAGAAAAACACAAATATAAAGAAAGGGGAAGAAAAACACAAGAGCTTAAAGGTATGCTAACTGGAAACCCTCATTTGGAGCCCATTTTATGAAGCATAAAAAGCACCTTTTTGGTTTCAAAAATTTTAGTGAACAACTGCATTAAGAATCAATCATTTATCAACCACTTCTGAGTTAGGTAAGTGCTCCCCAGCTGTAAAGAAATGCTGTAGGTGGAAAACATGTTCGCTAATTTTTGTCATTCATTGTGGCTTTTATTTTTTAACAGTGGAGGTCTGAATACAACCTTTTAAGAAATCCCTGAGGTGTTCAGCTTTCCAGCCCTGTTATACGAGGTTTATTTTATTTTATTTATTATTTTTAGACAATATTGTGTAAAAACAGATTTCAGCCAAGCTGGTCAACTCCTCTGTTCCAGCTGCTCTCACACTTGATCACAAAGTTGCAACAGCTCACTGGCTCACCCAGTTCATTCTGGCAGCTGCAGGGGAAAAAAATCACTGGGAAAACTATATTTTCCCTTTAGGAACTCAGATGTTTATCCAGCCTGAAGTCTTGTCTATTATTCAGTTGGTCTGTGGCTCTTGGGCATAGCAGCAAGTTATATTGTAATCTGCAGCATGGGGACTGTACTTATTTTCGGCATTCTCAGTGGTGACGGTTCCAGTGGAGCTGGGTGAAAGCAAACTTCGTACTGGCACAAAAACCTTGTGCTGCTTAGGAGGTGCAAACCTATTTCAAACTGTAAACATCAAATCACAAATGGTCTGGGTTGAAAGTGAACTTAAAGCTCATCTTGTTTGAAATCCCTGCTATGGGCAGGGACACCTTCCACTAGAGCTCAAACCTCTATCCAATGCGACCTTGGACAATTCCAGGGATGGGACATGTCCAGCATCTCTGGGCAATGCAAATAAATCAGGAACTCTGTTGACCTGATGCTGTTGACAGGTGTTTTCATGTTTCTCTGCAAAGATGAAGATAATAAACCTAAGCACTAAAATTTCACTTCAGACTTGCATTATCTATTAGCTCAGTCTTAGTTGGAGCTTGTTATGAGTAGAAAAGCTGTCCATTTATTTTAAAGATTGCAGAGTTAACAAGTTCAAACCAATTGCTGCCAAGTTGGAGTTCTATTTGTTATTAATAATTTCATCATGTAATCACCTATTGTTAATAGTTTTTCTTTAATTACCTGCTGTTGACGGTTAGAAATCCCCCTTTGTCGAGTATCACCCTCCTGCTCCCTGGAAAATGGCACCCGGGACTGTGAGGAGGAAATGACTTCGGACTGGTATGCAAATGAGGAAACCCCTCACCAAATCTAGCAGGAAAAACCCCTGAAACAAAGACCGACCATGGAATTAAGAGATCAAAGTGATGTCTAGGTGTGAGGAACAGAATCCAGTGTCTGCTAAGACCCTTTATATTTCACCATAACCTAAGATGTTGGCTAGAAAGAAGATCTCAAATGTCAAATTAAAAAACTAGGCATTTTGGTGTAGTTTTGTGAAGACAAAAGCCCCTCATCTGTTTGCATACCCCCAGACACAGCTGCATTTTTCCTTCTCGTCCGTACCACCCCTGGGAGCAGCAGTGGCAGTGTCTGTGTGACCTGCTGGTCCTCTACACGGGAGCTGATTATTTACAAGGGCATTAAAAAGGAGAAAGATCTCCTGCTCTATTTATTTCAGTGCTAACCTGTGTAGTGCATGCACATGTATCTATTTCACACTTACGAGTTTCCACAGAATCACAGAGTCATTTAGATTGGAAAAGACCCTTGAGATCATGGAATCCAACCTATGGCCCAACACCACCTTGTCAACCACACCATGGCATTGAGAGCCATGTTCAGTCTTTTCCTGAACACCTCCAACACCTCCAAAAACAGTGACTGCACCACCTCCCTGGACAGTCCCTTCCAATGTTTTATCACCCCTTCTGTGAAGAATTTCTTCCTAATGTCTAACCAAAACCTCTCCTGCTGTTGCAGTGAGTTATTCTAATATTCAAATAAGAATAGCAAAATTATGTATTAGACGTAGTTATGCTAAGGATTATAACCCAAGTAGGCCCGTAGCACAATATATGTGAACAAAAAAACAGTGTTGCAAGAAATCAGAGCATGATTATCTAAAGAATGTGCAGTAGAAGAAGAAATTGTCATCTACATGATGTATGTCCGTAAGGAATGTTCTGTTAGAGATACAATGTAACCGTTAGTCAAAGAACAGCTTGGAGATGTCACGTAGAACAAATGAAGCAAAGAGATCAAAGGATGAAGTAATTGTATAAACAAAAAGTATATAAATCTTGTAATTTTGTCTGGAGCCCGGGACTCTGATTTTGGGACGTTAGTCCTCAGAGACCCCAGGGCCCTCAATAAAGCACTGCATAAAACAGCTTTGTTATTTTGTGTTTTACTCTTTGGATACGGGCAACACTGCCACAATGTGAGGCTGTTTCCTCCTGTCCTGTCCCTTGCTCCCTAGGAGCAGACCCCTTCCTGGTTGCACCCTCCAGTTAGGGAGTTCTGGAGAACAAGGTCTCTACTGAACCTCATTTTCTCCAGGCTGAGGCCCCCCACCTCCCTCAGCTGCTTGTCATTGGACTTGTGCTCCAGCCCTTTCTCCAGCTCTATTCCCTCCTCTGAGCACACTCCAGCCCCTCCGTGTTCATTTTGAATTGAGGGCCCCAGAACTGGACACAGCACTCGAGGCGTGGCCGCTCCAGTGCCGCATGCAGGGGGACAATCACTGCCCTGGCCCTGCTGCTACACCATGGCTAGCACAGAATGTGTTCCCCACATTCACCATCTCCAACACCCTTCGCATCCTGTCCAGCCGGGACACGGCTCCATCCAGTGGTGGGCAGGGAGGCGGCCGCTCCGCCTGCGCCGCCATCTTCGCTGCGAGTAGCGGCGCCCGGCGTCGGGCGAAGGCAAAGCAGCGCCCCCCGCGATGGGTGAGGGCAAAAGGGCAACCGGACGGGGCGGTTTGGAGGGCCGGGGCCGGGGAGAGCCGGGAGGTGGCCGTGTGGAGGACGGAGGGGTCGCTGGGGGCTGGAGACAGCGCACACCCGCGGAGGGAGGGACAGGCCTGCGGCGTGTCCGGCTGGCGCTGTGGGAAGATGCCGGGGGCAGGGGCAGGACCCCCGCGGGATGTGGCAGAGCGGAGGAGGTGTGGGAGCGGCTAGTGTGTGTGGGAAGCTGAATCACAGAATCGGTCGGGTTGAGATCACCCTGTGCAACCCCCTTACCAAGGCAGTCACCCGGAGCTGGTGACAGAGGAACACATCCAGGTGGGTTTGGGATGTCTCCAGAGGGGGAAGCTCCACGCTTTCCTGGTGTCAGGAAAATCCACAAACGCCAGGGTTTATGTCCAAAGAGGAGACAGAGGAGTCCTTCACCTTAATTCGAACAAAGGGAGTGAGCCCACCGCGGCACACGGCTGCGGAGTTTTCTCTCAGGGTTTCGGAGGGCGCAGCCTCCTTTCATCCTAAACTCCCGGCCGCGTGTTGCCCTCTGCCTTTCCCTTTTGGCTGGGGTACAGCCTTCCCGAACCGCCTACCCCATATTCCCCCTTGAACCTCCTGTTCTACCTCAAAGTTCCGAAGTTCAGGCTTGTGCAGACCCACCTGTCTATCATAGGAGCCAAACTGTCTGAGCTCTGCAACAAACCTGCTGCCCAAAGTCAGTAGAGACGTTAAGACCGATTTTAAAGACGTTATCACCCATTCAAATGTTTGTAAATAAATTAGCACAGATCTTTCCTTTCAGTTCCTCCTCTTCTTATTTCTCAGTTTGTCTTTACAAACCGTAGTTATTATTAAGCCTTTTTCACAACATGGAGCATTTGAAACACCCCCTGCTGACTTTTCCATGTCAGGTCCCTGCACCAGGTGTGGCAAGTAAATACAGCGAATTAAATAGATAATAACAGTTCATATTAACCCATTAATCACTAGTCCTTTTCCATGGCTACTGATAGGTGAGATCTTCCATCCTTCTCTTCCAGCTGAGAAGTCCAAATCTGTAGGGCTTTCGAGACCTTGACTCAAGTGTGATGGGTCCATCCGCGTTTCCTGGCTGTTCTCTTTGCAGTCCCGGTTGGATGTTATGAACAGCAAAGTCCAAATGCAGTGTGTGTGCTAACTGGGCTTCGTGTCAAAAGAGATTTCACAAGACACGGTATCCTGGCCATATTCTGGTTTAAATACACATCTTCTCCTCCCTGCTACCTTGAAAATGAACAAGGTAAGAATACCAAACAATTAAGAGGGGAATAATTGAATATTCCCTCGTCTTTGGCTCTTATTCTTGCCAAAGCTAATGGCAAAAGTCACCAGTTTGAAAGGGTGTTTATTCCTCCCTTCATCCTTTCTGCTTGTGAAAAACGCCAATCACTTGTTTTAAAATTTTAAAAGTTTAATAGTAATAAAATGGTTTTAAAAATAGTAATACAAATTAGAGCAATTACAATGTGGACTATCAGAGGACAATAAAGAACAATAAAAGCAAAGAATTACGAATGTTCAGATGCTTTCCTCTTGAAAGCATAGCTCTGCTAACAAAGGATTAACTCTTAAAAGCAATAGCCTGTTGCATAATCATACATCTCACACCATGATTCAAAACTTCTTTTCAAACAAAGGCTTTTTTCTGGTTATTGTCAGCTTCCTCCCCTTCATCTTGTAAGTCATGGTCAGACTCCATTGAGTCTGGAAGGAGACTAGTTCTTTACAATAAGGAGGCAATAATTCTTCTCTTGGGGCTTTAGGTGTCTTGTTGCTGTTATCCCTGTGCAAAGAATTTTTTGATTATCTCATCCCTTTCTTGAGATAGTTAAAAAGTATATTACATAGCATGGTTTCTATTTTAACATTATGTTATAACCTAAAACTATATTTAAACACACTACTTAAGAGAATTAATACAGCATAACTTTCAAACATAACACATGTAATATTCATTTTAATATTTGCGAAATACCAATCATAAAATATACATTTTTCACATACTTGACCTGAATTCTCAGGGTGCCAGGGAATATGGATGTCCCACTGAAATCTCAGAGAAGCCATAAACCCGTGAAGGATCCCCGTGTCAAACGAACTTCCCCCATTCAAGCCCACTGCCTTCACAATCCCATATTCAGAAACCATTTGTTAATTAATTGTATGTATAATTTATGCAGCTATTGGCTTTCACTATTATTGAATTCAGCAAACTATTTTGACATAGTACAGTTTGTAATCTCTTTTTCACTGCTTTTGATACGGTATAATTTGTCAGACTTTTATGGTTAATACCCTAATCCCTGTGTAGATTGTATATTTTGGTGTAATATATATTATAGTTTAGGCTTTGATAAAATATTAAAATAGAGGCTATGTAATGTGTGTTATAACATTATCTTTGGTAGAAGTAATTGTAGCTATGAAATAATAACTAATGCCTTTATTTTTGTAAGTAACTGACAAGTAGTGAAATAGCTAATGTTGATTGGAAGTACTTGTAAAAAGGGCTAGAACATCTATATGATAAGATAACTTTGAAAAGAACCAGGCAAGTAACACTGAAAGAGCAAGGAGAAATATACCACTGACCCTTCAGCTATCAATAACTCTAACCACACACTGGGGGGCCTCTTGAGGAAATACTATACAAGACTCTCAAAATCACATCTGCATTGTGGCATGTACTCTGAGAAGTTGAGGTGAGGGGTTGAACTAAGATAAAGAATTCCCAGAACATGTAAACTCAAAGGAATGTTTGAATATGTGTAATTGTCATACATATGCATTTGATTAATGCAATGAAAAAGTGTATAAGAAGAGTTGTTGTAGTTAACCATGTGCATCTGGCTATGTACCCAGTGTTGTTACTTTTCCTTTATCCCTTATTTTCCCTTATTAAACCTTTAAAAATTTTAAAGAGTGTTATACATAAAGAATGGGATTATTTTCTCTTGCAATTAAGGAATGAATATTGTGTGGATTAAGAGAAGCTTTATTGATGTATAGTCGTGTTATTGTGGCTTGTTATTTAGATGTCCTCCTCATAGTTCCCTTCCCCCCACTCCCCGTTCTGTATTGTGGCCATCAGACAGTCTGGGGTATCTAGGACAGGTAAAGAGAAGGCATGCACATACATCCCTTGCATGTGTGAGAGACAACTGCTCATTTTGAAAATTTAAAAAGGTTTATTTAACCTTAACAAAAATACAGCAAAGGACTACATAATGAAAAAGCTGCATTGCTGGGAACTGCCCTTCATGCATACCACGTGGCCAGTTCATCTTCAAGATGGATGCTCAGTCTTTTATACCCCTGGGGGATGCATCAGCCAGCCCTGCCCCCTCCCAAAGTCTGTCAGTCAGCTATTCTTTGCCATTTATCAGTGGAAACTGCTTTCTTGTAACTTGACTGGAGGTCAGGTGTTGCCATGCTGCACCCCGAAGCGCCAAGCTTTTCCATTTCCAATGCCCCATACAAGGGGCACATGTGCACACCTTCTTTTTTACCTGTACTAGACAACCCTGGCCATCTGATGGTCACAATACGGGGGAAGGGGGGGGGGGGAAGGGAACTATGGGGAGAACAGAGGACATCTGAACTACAATAACATTACTATACATCACTAAAGCTTTTCTTAATATTCACACAATAGTTATATTTTAATTGCGAGAGCAAATCGTCTCATTATCCATCTATAACACATGGGACAGTTGGGAATCGAAAAGCTTGTTGCTGGGAGGGGCACAGCTTGACAATACCCGACTCTCTGATCAAATCGCAGGAAAGTAGTCTCCACCAATAAATGGCAAAGAAGAGTTTACTGATAGGCTTTGGGAGGGGCCGGGGTTGGCTGATGCAACCCCCCAGGGGTATAAAAGGCTGAGTATCTTTCTTGAAGACCAGCGAGCCATGTGGTAGGCAGCCACGGTGTGGGTTGGGCTCCCAGGTCTGTGTTTCCTTATTTAGTCCTTCTGTTGTACTTTTTGTTAAGGTTTAATAAACCTTTTAAAGTGGGCAGTTGCTTCTCACTAAGAGTGAGCTTTGTTTCTCACATTGATCAAATAGTTGCTGAAGCACCTAGAAACTCTTCTGGCCACCCTGCCAGTCAGCATTCCTCTACCAGAGGATATCTAAACCCTCTTGCCCAGGGCATCTCAGTAATATACACCCAACATCCCTGGAAGGGAGATAGAGCCCATGGTCATTTCACTGCCTTGCAATTTCCTTTGTAGTCTGGCTATTAACTTCAGCCTGAGCCCCTCATTAGCTCCTTTTGCTAAAACAAAAAGACCCAATGCAGTACATGTTGAAGAATATCTGCCAATCCTCAAAAGTCCCAATGATGACTCATCCCATGGAGCCATCCCAACACCTGCAGAGTCTAAGCTCCTGGCATCCACTGTTTACTGCCCTTTGTTAATCAAGTTGTCCCAACTTTCTTTTTTACCTTTAATAAAATCCAGCTCCTCTGGTGGAAAAGACAGCACCAGCACCACCACTTCCCCTCACCCCCCCCTCAGGCAGTAGCTCAGTCACAGGGGACAAAGAGGGGATCCTAGACACCTCTGGCAGAAGTGCTGCTTTCTGAACATCTCCACTGAGCAGTTGATTGCCTGTTGTCTCTTCTGAACATCCTGCCTGATGTCCCTTAACTGCTCTTGTTTCTACCTCTTTAGGCAAATTCACTACCTCCCACAAATGAGTAATTGTGCTCTTGGAGGGAAGGTTTTGCCCTTTAAGTTAACAAACCTCACTCCTTCCCACTTTCCAAATGCATGTAAAACCCACAAGCATATTTGGAATCTGTAAATCTTCTACTACTAAGCTAACCTGAATTTAGAATTCCAGCAGCTAAATGCTGCTGCTAAAAGAAGGAAAATGGCAACTGTCATTTTGAATTCCTTGGTTTACTCTGTGTCATTTGATAGTGTGATGATACCAGTTTCAAGATGTTCACAGTTGTTAAAGGATTCACATTAGTAGCAGCATATGTTTGAGAGATTTCTGTTCATTTAAAAATTGTGTTTTTGCTGGTCTTGCTCAGTATCAGACCTCTGAGCACTTAGGAGCTATTTAGAGTAGATGGACATAGGGATTGAAAAGATTAAAATCCAAAAAAGGCTCTGAATCAGCTGAGGTAGCTGTGTCTGTATTCTGCCAGATGTTACCAGTTTCCTGCTCTTTCTCCATTTTCAGTTTTGTCTTATTTTTGTTGCTGTCTTGGGATTTGGCTGGTGTAAAATTCAGGACAGTTCATGGAATAGCCTGTCACCACAGCAAAAGATGAGAAGTGTGAAAACTGCCAATCACTTTTAAAAAAAATTTAAAAGTTTAATAGTAATAAAATGGTTATAAAAATAGTAATATAGTTAGAGTAATAATAATTTGGACAATTTGAATTAGGACACTATGAGACAACAGAAACAAAGAGTTACAGACTTCCAGGTACATTTTCTGGGCAGCACAAGCCCATGAAAGAACACCCGTTTACAAAGGATTAACCCTTAAAAACAGTAGCCTGTGGCATATTCATACACTTCATACATGATGCATAAATTCTATTCAAATATAGGATTCCATCTGGTCATCATCAGCTTCTTCCTCTGAATCCTAACAGCACCTTCGAGGTGGTAAGAAGTTCATTTCTTCTGATAAGAGGGCAATAAATACTTTTTCTCTGAAAGATTTAGGTGTCCTGTGGCTGCTATCTTGCTGCAAGTCCTTTCTTTAAAAAAAGTACCCTACATAGCATAGTTTCTATTTTAACATTTTTATAACCTAGAACTATATTTAACACACTACTTAAGAGAATTAACGCAGCACTACTTTTTAACACAATACATATAATATTCATTTTAATATTTGTGAAAAGCCAATCATAAAATACGCATTTTTCAGAAAAAGCACATGATGAATAAGAGAAAAATTACTCCTGAGCAGCATCAGGAAAAGTTGGCTGTATGCAATATGCTGGCTGAAGCACTCCTTTGATTGCAGTTCTCCAAGCTGCAAGAGAGGGTGGACACAGCAGAATCCCGGGTGTCTGTCCTGGAGACCATGATTGATGACCTTCAGTGGGACATTGACAAGATCCGCAAGAGAGAGAGCAGAGGCGCAGCCACCACCTGGCTGATGTCCTGAAGTGAGTAAGCGCTGGCCAGGAGACCTGGGAAGTGGGGGTGGTGTTGGATGGGTGTGTGACATCCTCTCTCGGACTTTGCTGTGTGACATCCTCTCTGGTACTTTGCTGGGAGAGCTGAGAACCTGTAGTGTTCCTTCTCTGGTCTTGGACCTGCTGCATCACTCTTGTCGGTATTTCACTGGTTTCTTAGGGAAATGTCTTGCATTTTTTTGCAGGTAAATTCCAAAGGCTACAAGGTGTATGGAGCTGGGAGCATACTCTGTGGGGGGACAATCACCATTAGTGCCTGCAAGGTGAGGTCAGGAGCTTGGTTGTAGGCGAGGGGAAGAATACATTCAAGGAGAACAAGGACCACAATTTGAACAGAATTTAGATATATATTTTTGATAATTTTTAGATCCTGTGCCACAAATGATCTTGAGGAAGTAACAAAACAGAATGAAAAGCTCAAGGTGAGACGTGTAGCTGTGTGAGGATGAAGATGTTCTGTGGGATGGGCTGTCCTCAGCTTTGCAGTGCTGTGTCTGCAGAAAACCTCATTGCAGCGTCTGTTCTGAGCCTGCTCTTTAGCTGTGTTACACTTAGCTCCAGGTACAATTGAGCAAGTCTGTGGCTCCGCTTGCAGCTCAGTGCATTGGTGACACCGCGTGGCCACCGTTGGAAATTGTAATGATTTCCTGCCCGTGTCCCGTATTAATCTTTGAGTCCATTTTAACCAGATCTGGTTAAAACTGTTTTCATCTCTTTACAAGTAGTGATCCCTCTTCCACTTTCCCCATGACCTGTGCAAGTGGAACCAGAGAACAGAAACAATCAGGGAACTTGTGTGGGGAGAGAGGCTCTTGAAAGAGTCAAAGAACTTCTGTCTTCCCTACTGGGGAGGATGGATAAATAGGAGTCAGCCTGTGAGTTTGTGATGTTTTAAAAGTGGTAACACAAGAAGCTGTTACTCTGTGGTAAATAAGTATATGATGAAGAGAATAATCCAAATTTCATCTTAGTGGTCAGTGCCAGTTATAAGAAATGTCTGTCTTGATAACCTAAATCCAGAGATCTGATACTGGAAACTGTCTTGAGGCACCTCTGAATTCTGTTTATCCACATGAGTTTGTTTAGAGATAAGTGATCTTTACCTTTCAACTTTGTTTTTTTTCCACCTAATTACTTTTAAGCTGAATGCATGTATATATTTGTCTGTTTCTCTACTTTTAGTCACAATCATTTGCTAACTATCTTTATAACGAGAATTCAGATTCTGTACTTTTTAAAAATTTCCTTTCAGTCATTATGTCTTATTGGTTGACGGCTACCATAATGCCTACTTGCACGTGCACTTTCTTTATTCTCTCACTTTTCTATGCGTTCATTCTTGTTGAAGAGGTGATTATTGTTTATGGCTGTCAATGAGCAAGAAGGTATGGTGGTGTGCTGTGCTTAAAGATGACCACCATCTCCCTCACACTGCCCTTTAGGGGCTACAGTGCACTAGAACATCTGGTTGATTTTTTTTGTTACTGTTAAATACTTGTTCTGGCAGGTCTCTTTATCTCAAAAACCAAAGCTCTTCACCTGTTTTATTGGGAGGCCATGGTTGGGTTTAAAACTGGCATGACTTCTTTTCAGATAAAAGTTTTGCTCTGTTATGTGGCAGAATGGTGATAGTCTTGTTTTTTTCTTTGTAATTGTCACTTAGCTTGTTCTCCATCTCCATGAAAGTCCTCAAGAAGGCTGACAGAAGTGTGGTTTGTTGCAGAGGTGTTTCTGTTTTTGCAGGCCCCATTAATCGGGAGATGTGTCACCTCATCAGCAGCCTCCAGAATCACAGCCACCAGCTGAAGGGAGAGGTGCTGAGATACAAGCACAAACTGAGAGAGGCCCAGTCTGACCTGAGCAAGGTAAGACAGCAGGAGATGCCAGAAAAGAGGGGAAAGTGCTTAGGAGAAGGGGGAATGCTGTCACCCTTGCCAGGAGTACCAACCTTTCTGATACGCTGTGCAGGATGCAGTGAAATTTTCTGTGGAGCTCTGCACTCTGCTGCTTCCTTTGACCAAATGAATGCTCCTCCTTTGTAGCTGTGTAGTGCTCCATGAAAAGGGGGTGTGGAAGCATGGATCTGGGAAGACAAGGGAGAAGGGGGTGAGGAAGACTCCTGGCTAAGAACTTAAACATTTGTTTTCTTGGTCATCTGTCTTGCTGTTCTATGCCAGATCCACTCTCGCAGTGGCAGTGCTCTCCTCCAGTCCCAGTCCAGCACTGAAGACACAAAGGAGGAACCTACAGAGATCAAGCAGGAGCCTGATGATCCTTCTGCCCAAGGGACTGTTCTCAAGGCTGCTTCTGAAGATGGTAATGAGATGAAGGCCAGGCGAGATGAAGAAGAACAGGAGTGAGAGAGACAGGGAAGGGAGAGGCAAGAGAAGGAAAAGGAGAAGGAGAGCAAGAGAAAGAGAAGGAAAAGGAGTGAGAGTGGGAAAGGCAGAAGCAGAAGGAATCTGAGAAGGAGAGAGAGTCCAAAGAGAAGGTGAAAGGGAAGCGTGAAAATGGAAGAAAGGAGGCTGAAGTGATCAAGCAGCTGAAGGCTGAGCTCAAGTAAGAGTTGCTGTTTTTTCCCTTTTCTGTGAGAGCAGTGCCCAAGCCTGGGGTGGTGGTCTTGCTTTTAGGGGATCAGCATGACTGAAATTTGGAACCAAGAGAGTTTCTTGACACCCTCTGTATCTGATTGTGATGTGGTCAGTGCAGTAGCCTAAAGCATGAATTACCAGATACTTCATGGTGTGGGTCATGTAATGTTGATTTGTTGCTGTCAAAACAATAGCATAGAAGTTCACAGCAGCAGGTTATTATTGATAGAGGACACAGCAGTGTTCCCACTTGTGGATGGTTCCCAAAGCAGAGGTGGATAGTTTGTAGGTATTATTAGGATATGTATTTAATCTCCAGCTCACTTCTTGCATTTCAGCCCATATGCCTGAACATGTTTTATTTCCAGCCTATACTCAGCTGCTGTTTTATGTTACTAGGATAAAATGAGCCACCAACAACTCCATATGCATATGGGAGATGAGAGAATATTGCCAGGCTGTGCCACTGGTTGTGTAACAGTGGTTTTGCTGCTGTGTTCTCACTGTGGTCTGTCTCCCTTTTTCCAGGAAGGCGCAGGAGAGCCAGAAGGAGATGAAACTGTTGCTAGATATGTACCTCTCTGCCCTCAAAGTGCAGAGAGACAAAGTGCAGCTTGTGGCAGCTGAGAAGAAGGCAAAAGCTGAGGTATTCCTAATTTTTCTTCCTCTTTTCTTAGTAATGTGTTACTTAAACTTCTTTTCAGATACTCTGCAGCAGAACTGTGTTGGTTCTTTCCTCAGAACTGAGGATTGTTTGTCTTCTCAGCTTTGTCTCTTAGATATTGGAATGGTCTGGGGATAAACAGGGACTAGTTGCTAGTGCAGGCACACTCACACAACAGTCTCTAGGTTCATAAGCACACACCCATTTGCAGATCCCTTCAGTTCCAGCATGTCCCTCTCTTTGGGACCCCTGTGGTTCCAAGCCCCTCCTGCCTTCTTCACAAGCAGGTCTCACCTATAGGCAGCACTTCCTCTGTGCAGCACACACATGTGGGGTAGAGAGTTAGATTACATGGCGATACTTAGGAAAATGTGTAATGAAAAGATACAAGAAGATAGGACAAGACAGGCTGTGATGATCGTGGGCAAGGCTGAGCCAGACAAATGTGTACTGACTGCCCATATTTCCCATGGGACTGGCTCCTTTTATATCCTTCTCTGTCTAACCCCAATTTATTCATCCTTGTTCTCCATTTTCCTCACATTGCTTCTGGATTTGAGCAGCTCTTGATTGCCACAGCTGTCCCAGTTCAGGAGCCAGTCGTGCTTTACAGTGTCATCAGTTACAAAGTCCCAGCTGATCTTCCTGGAGGTGCTTCCTGTAATTTCTTGGAAGCTGTTGTGACTGGAGAGGTTTGCTCCCTCTCTTTGTCTCTGTGTTTGTTTTGTCAGGTTTGTGTTTCTGTATATTTTGGTTTGGGTTTTCTCCTTCTCCCACACTCAGATAACCTTGATGGAGTAAACATATTCACACTCTCATGTGCTCTCAACAGATAGTGTGACTGACCAGGTTTCATTCTCATCACTGCCTCCCTTACCATTTGTCTGCCAAATTTGTATCTCTGTATGTTTTATTTTACCTCCTCCTTTTCCTATTATCTCCTCCTTGTACGGAAGAAGGTCCTTGACCAGATGGCCTTAAAGGAGCAGATGCTCTCTGAGCACATACTCATACATGTAAAATTGCAGGAGACTGATGTTCCTACTCTGATAATAGATGCTGTGAAATTTTTAAAGGTGTGGAAGTCAAGATCTTGGGCCTGCAGCCCATCTCAATGGTACATCTGCCTGTACTACTCTGTCAAAACAACCTGGGGTTTTTTTGCCATGCTTTGAAGGCAGCCCTGAGTGTTTTAGAGAATTTTGGAGAAAACAGGCTCTGAACAATGCTCAGGGCATATCCTTGTATTTAGTGTGATTTCTGGTTGGTTCTTGTAGCTTGAAGAACTGAGGCAGAGGGTGAAAGAATTGGAGGACAAAGAGAAAAAGGAGAGTAAGAAGATGGCTGATGAGGATGCCCTCCTCAAGATCCAAGCAGTGGAAGAACAGATTGAATATTTACAGAAGAAACTTGCCATGGTTAAGCAGGTGAGAAATTCCTGATGGGTTCTCTTTTGGCTGGGGCAATTGGAGGAGCTGCCTTCAGGTTACATCCAGGAAGAGAGAAAGAATTTATATCTGTGTGGGCCAGAGATGGGAGTTTGGTTCTTGTTTACCAAAGGGGAAGAAAACTGAGCAAGCAAAAGAACCACCAGCAAAATAACCCCCTCCACCCTCAGCTCTGGGATATCATAGGCAGGCCATGGTGGGAAATGTTTGATAACAATTAAACATTAAATAAACAGTCAAGCATGGCCTGGGTGAAGCACACAGAGGAGAATTGGCTTTATCAGCCATTAGGGGAAGAGATTACAATTTCTTTTTAAGAGAGATTACCTCCTCAGTTCATCTGGTGAATGTTTGCATAGAAGTGGTACATACCTTCTGCTAAAAAAGGCTCAATCCAATGAGAGAGCAGTACCACCTCAGCAGGGTCGAGGCAAGCCAATGAACTGACATGCGCTTTCTTAGACTTTGGATTCTTGTTATTGTAGAACAGAACTGCTCTACCTTGTCAATGCTGAAGTGGCCACAGTGAGTTGAAGGAGCTTGACAGCCTGTTAGTGGGAAGCTGTCAAGCTGTCCACATGTAGAATTTTTGGCCTGGTGTATCTGACAGCTGTTCAGCTGCTGGGAATTGGGTGTTGGTTTCTGCCCGCCTCTGGCAACAACTGTGTCAAACCTGATTCTGCCAGACAAGTGACAGGTGACCATCTTTTCTCTGCACCCTCGGAGTATCTCTGCTGTGGTGCAGACTTGTAGGGAATATATTTTTCTGGTTGTTGGTATAATGGTATTCCCTGACACCAAGAATCTTCCTCCATCTTCGCTAGCTTTGGTGTCTCTGAATAAAATGTTCAGGCTCACTCTAGGGGGTCCAGGGCACAGTTTGGCCAGAGCCTGTGATTCTTTTGCAGGAGGAAAAGGCCCTGCTGTCAGAAATGGATGTCACAGGCCAAGACTTTGAAGACATGCAAGAGCAGAACATCCTGATGCAGCAGCTGCGGGAGAAGGATGATGCCAACTTCCAGCTGATGTCAGAACGTATCAAGTCCAACCAGATCAATAAGCTGCTGAAAGAGGAAAAGGAGGAGCTGGCAGACCAAGTTTTGACACTGAAAACACAGGTAATAAGGAAAAAGGAGAGGGGACAAGAGAGCTGGTGGGGAGATGGAGGTGTGTTTTGTCTGTTTTAGGCAGCTCAACACAACCATTTGCTCTCTCCCCCACTGAAGGAAAGGGGAAAGAATCAGAAGGGACAAAGTGAGAAAACAGGTGAGCTGAATAAAGGTAGTTGAACAGTTAAAGCAGAGATGTCCCTACAAGCAAAATGAGAAATTAATTAATTGGTTACTTCCTGGGGCAGGCAGGAGTTGAGCCATCTCCAGGAAGGCAGAGCTTCATCAGGCCTTATTGTTGTTTAATAAATGCTGCAGCTCTGAACATCCTTCCACTGCCTCCTTTCCACCAGCTGTTTTTGCTGAGCACAGCATTGTAGGGTATGGAACACCCCTTGGGCCATCTGGATCAGTTGTCCTGGCTGTGTGGCATCCCAGCTTCTTGGGCACCCTCAGCCTACCTGCTGGTGGGCAGCATGAGACACAGAAGGTCTTGTGCTGTGTAAGTACTGCTCAGCAGCAGCTAAAACAGTGCTGTGTTTCTGACAGTGTTTTGCTCCAAAATGCAAAACATAGCAGCATGGGAGCTGCTCTGAAGAGAATTAACTGTCCTCACCAGAATCAGTCCAGGATGGAGTGTTCCTCTCACCAGCCTGGGAATGCATCAGGATTCAAAGGGGCCTGTAGGAAACTGAGGCTGCTGTATGAGCATTATAATATCTTACGGGTTCACTGCTATGGAGAGCAGATGGGTGAGGAAAAGTGGGAAGTCCTTTTCCTGTTGGGATGGTACTTCTACCTATAGTTGTATATATTGGTAAGAAGCAGGAGGAGTTGGAAACCATGGTTCAGTCTGTACTACCTCAGACATGGGCACAGGCTGGGAGAGGAAATCTCTGAGAGCAGCGGAGCAGAGAAGGACTTGTGGATTCTGGTGGATGAGAGGCTGGACTTGACCCAGCGGTGCATGGTGGAAGCCCAGAAAGCCAACTGCATCCTGGGCTGCATCCAAAGCAGCGTGGGCAGCAGGCTGAGGGAGGGCATTCTGCCCCTCCGTTCTTCTCTTGTGAGAGCCCAGCTGCAGTGCTGCATCCATCTCTGAGGTCCTCAGCACAGGAAAGACACATGGACCTCTTGGAGGGAGTCCATAAAGATGATGATAAGAAATGAGCACCTCTGCTACAAGAACAGCTGGGAGAGCTGGGCCTGTTCAGCTTGGAGAAGACTCAGGGGAGACTTCATTGCAGCCTTCCAGTACCTGAAGGGGGCTTAGAAAAGTGAGGAAGAGGAACTTTTTATATGAGCATACAGTTACAGGACAAGAGGCAGTGGTTTTAAACTGGAAGAGGGCAGGCTTATATTAGATGTTTAGAAGAAATTCTTCACTCAGAGGGTGGTTGCCTAAAGAAATTGTGGATGCCCCATCCCTGGAAGTGTTCAAGGCCAGGCTTGGATGGGGCTTTGAGAAACATGCCCTAGTGGAAGTTATCCCAGGGAGACTGGGACTAGAGGATCTTTAAAGTCCTTTCCAATCTAGGCCATTCTGTGACTCCTTGGAACCACTGTGGAACTGTTCACTGCCTTACAGCAAGTCTTTAAGCCACTGCCCAAAAATTAAGACATCTTTGTTGCAAATATTTGACTGCTAACTTTTAAAGTGTTGACCAGAGATATCTGGGTACAGCTATCTGGATACAGGCACTGCTGTTCAGGGAGAAAAATGGAAGCTGAGGGTGTGCTCCCTGGTGATACCCCTGAAGCTTGAATGACAGCTCTGAAGACCCACAGAGCATGCATTCATTGATTCCTTCTGTTTCCTCTGTGTCCCTTTCCAAGGTGGATGCCCAGCTGCAGGTGGTACAGAAGCTGGAGGAGAAGGAACACTTACTGCAGAGCAGCATTGGAACAGGAGAGAAGGAGCTGGGGCTGCAAACACAGGCCCTGGAGATGAAAAAACGCAAGGTCAGTGATGCCTTCCTTTCCTCTTGGGCTGTGAGGGGGAGCTGCTGCCTTGTGGGAGGCATGGAAGGCTCTGAGCTCTCACTGGCATTACAGAACCTGGTATTCCCTGGTTTTGGATGAGTGTATCAGAAGGCTGAGGAGTCCTGGAGAGAATTATGATAAAGTACTAGAGATTGATGTTTTCCTTTGGTAAGGAGAAGCAGGTTATATATTTTTCTGTGTAACCTGTGGTGAAGAAAGAGCAGCCATATGTAGTTAACTGGGGTCAAAGCCTTTGTAGCAAAGATGGGATAAGCAAAAGGAAATACAGCTGGGGCATGTGAACATTTTCAACTAATGCCTAAGACCGGTAAAGCAGGTGTGTTACGAGTAAAATAAGACTAAATCTTACAGCTGCCTTTGTTGTTAAGTTTTAGTAGAAATGCAGAAATTACTTTAAAACAGGCAGAAAGGAAAGCAGGAATATCACTGTGCAGAGGAGCTGGGGAGAATTCAGCAGAGTCACCTGTGCTTAATATGACAATTTGTGGTATTAAGGACATTTGGTTATAAAGTTAGAAGAGAGCTGGTGAAGAGAGAAGATCGTTAGAAATAGATATCTTGCAGTTCTGTCTATATTTACAGCTACAGAACTGCCTCTGAACACTTTAATAGAGAAAATGTGGAAGCTGGAAGCTGAAAATACCTTAAGAAGAGATGTGGATGATCATTAGTGTTTTTCTAAGTGATGTGTTTTGCAGCATGCCAAGGCTTGGCTCTGCCCAAAGGAATCTTGAAGCTAAATGTTTGGAACTTGTTGATAATAAGGTAATCACAAGGGACTAGAAACCACTAGAGCTGTTCCTCTATGTCTGGTCCTTATATACTGGTTTTCTTTCTCTAGCCATGGATGCAGCCCAGCTTGCAAATGATCTGAAGACCCAGCTAGAGCTGGCTCAGGAGAAGTTACATGAAGAGATTGTGAAAAACAGAGTAACTAGAGAGAACTTCAAAAGGGCTGAGGTATATATCCTTTACACAATCCTTCAAGATCTGTCTGCTTTAATGTCCTTCTCCTTGTACATTGAGCTTGCAGAGGGTTTCAGCTGAACTGCTCTTGGTGTCCAGTTTCTCTTTGATTTTGGTTCAATGAGGGCTTGGCTCTTTCATATTTTGTCCCCTGATAACTGACAATACTTGTAGCATCAGAGGAACATGTTGTCTCTTGGATTATAGGGATGAAACTATGGGTGGCATGACTTAGCCAGGTGCAGGTTCTCTTTGGTCCCTGAAGAAGCTGACAGAGAATGTACTGCTTCTTCACTTGGTCTCCTGTGTTTGTGCAGGAAGATATTTCTAGGTTGCGCAGGAAGCTGGAGACCACAAAGAAGCCTGACATGGTTTCCAGCTGTGATGAGATCCTGATGGAGGGAATCAAGTATTACAATGTGTCCCTCAGCTTCCCTTTTTACCTTAGTCAGAAGATGTGTAGGCACACTTCCAGTATCTGACATCTTTCGTCTGTTCTCTGGTGCTGGGGAAACCACATTGTCCTTCTGAGGAATGGAAGGACCTTCAGGTTGAGACATCTCTGAGCACAGCAGCTGGGCTGCAGCACCCCTCACAGCTTTGTGTGTCTGTGTCTGTGTCTGTCTGTGTGTTTGTCTGTGTCTGTGTGTCTGTGTGTGTGCATTGCAGGCCTGCCTGACGTGCCCATGCTGCAACATGCACAAGAAGGACATGGTGCTCACCAAGTGCGTCCATGTCTTCTGCTTTGAGTGCATGAAGACGCACTACGACACCCGGCAGCACAAGTGCCCCAAGTGCATAGCAGCCTTTGGGGCCAATGACTTCCACAGGATCTACATCGGCTGAGGCCCTCTCAGAGCCCCTGCTGGTACTGAGCCAGCTTCCCTCAGCTTCTGCTGCCTGAGCTGCAGTGTCTCCTGCAAGGGGCCTTCAGGATCTTGAAAGAAACATGCTCTGGATCTTGCTTCCTTTCTTGGCCCCGTCCCTTTGGTCTTGCCCTCAGTTTTTGTGTGTTCCTTGTGCCTGAGAGGAATTTCCCATCCCTCACTTTCACACTGCCAAGGTGGGAACATGCAGCTGAAGTGCTGCCTAGGTGGGATAGAAGCTGAGCTGCAGCAGAGATTAGTGAGAGCTTCATTTGAGGGCTCTGCTAATTAAATCCCATCAAGGAATGGCACTGCTCCTGGGAGGGAAGAGTTTCCCAATTAACAGGCCCAATAGAGGCCAAGGAAATGAATCTGTAGACTCAGTGGAGCAACTTCTTAGGTACCTGTGTATCTTACTGAGCCAGGGCAAGAACCCCTGAGGGCTGGTGCACTAGGAAACCTTTGCCCAAACAAATCTAAGTATCCAGAAGAGGAGAAAGGAGAGATCTTGGAGACCCTTAGAAAATAGCATTCCACTTACGGTTGATGTGCTCACCTTCCCCTAGGCTGAGGCGTTGCTGTCATTGTCCTTCTCAGAAAAGGACTTTTAGTGGTTCCTTTGCTGCAGCTTTACTGCAAAGATTAACCTTGTTATGTACAAATTCTTATTAAAGCTCTTGTTTGGTTTATTTTTCTGGTTCTCCTGCCTCTGGTACTGTTTGTCTGCTCTCCTGTCCTTTGTCCAGTTCTTGGAAACATTTCTCACAATCTTTAAACTTCAGCAGTAGAAACACTGACTTTCTTCCTCTCCTTTCTAAATATGCTCAGCTAGAGCAACTTTTGTCCCTTTGGCTGTGTCCCCAGTGGCCTATTCCTGACACAACAGGAGGGTCAGGATGCTGCATTATTTCTGCAGTCATTTTGTCATGGCTGCTGGGAATTTTGGCAGGGATTTCGTGTGGCTTAGAGTCTCAGTGCTCCCTGTGCTTTGAGGCTGCATTTGAAGTCTGCTCCTAAAATCAAAATGGGAAGTTGTTGATTTGTGATATTTCTTCCTAGGGTGTAGTGCTTTCCCTGTAAACCTAATTTGCATGGAAGGTGCGCCTGTCAGAGGTTTGTCTCATGGGTGTCCCTTCCCTGAAGCATGGAATCTCCTGCCTTCCTCCATCCATTCCCTGCAGGAAATACCAGATACAAAGTAAAGGAGTTCATCACAGGCTCTTACACTATTCATTTTCATGGTGAAAACATTCAGAATATATGAGTAAAGCCTTGTAAATGATGAGGAATCCTGAAAAATGAGAAGGAACACAGCAGCCTGCCTTTCCAAGGGGAACCTGGGCTGCTGAGAGTTCCTACCATGGTGTAAGAGCTGTTAGAAGGAATGAGAGTAGAACCTGCTCCCCTTTCCCTGGAAGTTGCTCCCAGGATTACAGGTTCTGGCAGTAAGTTGGCTAAAGAATGGTGTGGTAATGGTGCTGGTAGATTTTGGGGTACAAATGCTTCTTCATCACAACCAGGACCTGGCTTGTGAACAAACTGTCTGCATCTTCAAACAGCTTTGCTACAGCAGCAAGAGTTCCTTTTAGAGCTGTGAGCAGCAGACTGAACTGAACAGCCTCAGCAGAGCTACAAAGCCCCTCTGTCCATCCCTAGTGTCTCTTGTATCACCTTTCTACTGAAATGAGCTCTGTGTGCACTTTGCCCAGGTTGGTGTCACTCTGCTCCGGGCAGGAAATGGATACTTCAAACAATCTGTATTAGTTTCACAGAGGAGTTTTGGAAACACCTCCCTTATCAAGAAAAATGTCTTGGCTTTGTTTAAAAATAATAGCTTATTTCAGGCTCATTTTGGAAGTGACTGAGTTTCTCTTGGTGGATAGAATTTAAACACTGATAAACAGTGAAAATTTTAGATGGTCTGCTTGCCATAATGTACAAAAAGAATTCAAGTTTATCAGGACTAGAAGTAGTGGGCTAAAAGAAATAAAGGAGTGACAACCTTTATCTAAAGGTTCTTTAAATTCAGTGTCTGATGTGCTGAGGCCTGAGCAGCAAGCCTGAGCGAGAGCTGACTTTGAAGATGAATCTTGGGATCATCAACCCCATCAGTATTTAGCTAAAAATAAGACTACAAAGACACTTATGCTAGCTCTGTATAACCTTGTGTAGTTATCGCAAGAAATGTATCACTTTAGGAAACTTTCCCATCTGACAAGAATACAGGCTTCTGCAGGGTATTTTAGCTCTGGCCAAGGCCTGGCCCTGGCTGGTCGGTAAGTGTGCCATCAGATCCAGGAGTAGCTGTGCTAAGGATACAATCAGGTCACACACACAGAGCTGAGGGGTGCCCTGCAGCTGCTGTGCTTTGGCAGGGCAGTCATTCATCCCCTAACATGAGGGCAGTGGACTTCAACTGCAAAGCCTCTCTGCAATGGGATTGCTTTTGCCTTGCAGCCTCCATGGGCAAGGGCTTTGTAGGAGCAGGGGCTATCCCAGCCTGTGTCCTGGAAACAGAGCCAGGAAAATGAGCAGATCCTGCTGCCTTCTGGTACTCCTGATCATAACAGCAACTCACTGGCAGTTCCTCCAGGGAACCTCACACAAGGGGCTTCCATCATTTCAGTGCATCTGAGAACTTGTTGATTCCCAATTCTCCAGCCTCCTTCTGGATTTTGGGGCATCTCAGCACTTGTGTCCATGTCCATTCCTTCATCCCCAGCCTGCAGCAGTCACAGTCACTGCTGCCTCCCCCTTGCTACAGCTCATTTGCCAAAGTGCTGCCAAAGGCAGTGGAACTGGCTCAGGATCCCTGCTGGCTTCAAGTCTCTGGGATAAGCTTCAGAGGGACACTTGGAGCGCTTCCTAAAAAGCTGCCCATGGGATGGGGAGTGGACTTATCATCCCCTGGTTGCTCCTGCTTGGATTCTGCACTCAGTGGAGTCCCGGAGTTTTCTCAGCAGGCCTCTGCAGCGAGTTCTGAGCCAACGCGTGGCTCTGCTGCCAGCCCAAATCTGCGCTTCCCTTGGTGGGCCATGTGCTGGGCATGGCTGGAGATTTCCATGGCCAAAATCCTACAGCATTTCCATCTGCTCATGGCTTTGGGTAGCAGAAATCACACAACACCCATCACAGCTGACAAGTGGCATTTCTTGCAGATAGCAACAGCTGCACTGCTGATCCACAAACACATGACAATTAATTTCAGCTGAAAAATGTAATTTGTTACAAATTGCTACACCTGCACTGACAATACAGAACTATACAAATCTCAATTTAGATAAAAACCAGAAATTTATTAGACTATTACTACCAGTCTAGTTAAAAATACAAAAATACAACTCCAGTTGAAAAAAAAATTATTGCCAGCCTCTACAACAACTCACTATACACAAAGATCAATTAGGTTTTTAACAATTTATTACATATTACTACAAGTGTACAGCCCATACAGAAATACAAAAATATGCATTCCCTCTCTAAACAGCCCTGTACCAAGAACTCAGAGAATTATACATAGAACCAATAGAATTATACAACTATACCACTCCATACATGTTGACACATAACTAAAAACATATATAGAGAAAAATGTATATAAATACATACATAACAATCTACAGATGCAAACACAGATTAAATATTACATATTACATGCAATATATATATAAACAGATATATAACACAAACCTATCTAAAAATATAAAAGTATCACTGTGCCAAGCTAAATATCCATACAAATGCATCAATACAAATATACAGCTATACATCTCAATACACATGTAAATATAATTACATATATAAAAAGGTCAATATATATAAAAATATAAAAATAGACATATATACCGATACAAATAGCAATTTCCCTCTTTACAAAGACATGTACGAAAAACTACATCAGTACAAATAGATACCTACACAACTGTATACATATGGAAATCTAAACACAGAGATTTCAACATACATAAAGAACTAGATACATATACACACAAATATGTAACTGCAAACCTTTATGTATATATATGTACATATATACACAGTACATTTATAAATACAATATAAGTATTGTATTTATAGAAATATAATAAGTATCAATACAAGTAGCAAGATGTGTACAGATTGATGTAATTATCACTGCCTATGTGCAAATCCACAGAACTCCAAGCAGAGGGATCCCAGCTGTCCCACTTCCAAAGCCTCTCCCTCGGTCTCCGCCTCCCGTGCAGAGCAGTTCTCCTGGACAGGGACAGCAGATGGGACATCTGGCAAGCAAAGGGAACACTGAGTGAGTATGGGGACGTTTCCCTTGGCAGCAGCTGCACTTCCATCAGGGAAGAGGAAATCTCAGAGCCTCCCCAGGAGGATTAGAAAGAAAAAGCAGCCGAGCAGGCCAGGCTGTGGTGAGCGCAGCCACGGCGGGACCGTGCGGCAGCCCCGGCAGCCCGGCACAGGCGGCACAGCTCCCGGGCCCTGCCGGCACAGCTGCCTTGCCCAAGGACAGCCCCTGTGCCGGCCGGGGCAGCTGCGCTGAGCGACCCCAGCACGGGCAGGGTCCGCTCCTGCCCCGCCGGGCAGTGCCCACGGCCACAGCCCACATCGCCCTCAGCCCTACCCTGCCTGCCCGGGCCTGTGGCCTCAGCCGGGCTCTCTCCAGGCTGGCAGCAGCAGGTCCCCATTCCCTGCTCCTGCTGCTGGCCTTCAGCTTCTCCCTGCTGGCTCCCGTCAGTCTCCGGCTGTCCTCAAGGTCTTCATTGCAGCTGGGGCAAAAGTGAGGCTCTGGAATTGGTTCCAAGGCCTGGCAGAGCTGCAGTCCCGGAGCCCTCTGTGATCCCTGCTGGCCCCCTCCATCCTCTCAGCCCCGCCGTGCTCTCGGTGAACCCCCAGCCCCCTTCAGTTTCTTCAGCCACTCACCGTCCTCTCATCCCCTCAGTCCCTTCTGAGCCATCCTGTCCCCCTTAGACCTGGCAGCCCCTCAGCCTGTGCCACTTCCCTGTCACCTCAGTGCCACCATCGGCTTCGGCTGCCCCACAGCCCCCAGCCCCAGCAGCAGCTCAGGCTCCCGTCCCTTCAGCGCCACCGCCGCCTCAGCCCCCTCTGTCTCACCGTCCTTCAGCAGCTCCTCAGGGGACAGTGCCTGGGGCCAGCGGCAGCTCCCACCGCTCCAGGGACAGCCGAGGCTGGAAGTGCTGCTCCGCCTGGCCCAGCCACCAGCTCAGACCCGGCAAAGGGAGAGGGGACACAGGGGGCACAAGGGGAAAAGCAAGAGGTGAGAAAGGCAGCCGAGGGGGGAAAGAGGTAAAAATGCAGCCTAGGCCTCCACAGCTCAATCTCTACATCTAAACATCCATATTGCTCTAACGACATAACTGTGCAGAAACATAAATATATTACTCTATACACATGTAAATGTAAATATCATAATCTATAAAGGTAACTACATATATATAAATATAATTCCATCACAACTATAATTATATTTATAGATTTGACTATAAAAACATACCTGTATAAATCTATCAAGGTAACTATATGGATATATAAATAGAATTATAGAAATCTATAAATCTATGTAGAAATTGAGAGATTCCACCTGCCCGATGGTCACAGGCTCTCCCACTGATCGTTCTTCCCATGCAGGGCAACCCTCCTGGCAAGGTAGGTCAGGTGGATATCTGGGAAGCAAAGGGAACACTGGGTCAATATTGGCCTCTGTGCATCTTTGCCTTTGCAAGTAACTGTCCTTCTATCAAAGACTGAAAAAATGGCCCGAAAGGCAAACGCTTACTTGACAATTTCAGAGCTGCTCTTTAAAGAACAGGGATCCTTCCAAGTGTTCAAAACTTCTGAAGTTCTGAAGTATCCCAATAAACTCAAAGCACTCACAGTGCAAAGGGCCCCTACGAGAGCCTAAAACACAGACAGTCCCAGGTGCCACAAAGAAGCCCAGCCTTGTTCTTTCTCTGTGCTGACAGAGAGACCTCAATCCTCACTGAAATGGCAGAAGCTGAAGGTGCTGGCAGCTGAGTTATGAACTAGCACCATTCCCTGCCATCTACAGCCTGACCTCTGCAGTGAGCAACAGCTCCTCCAAAACAACCACCAGCTCTGGGATGAACAGCTGGGAGGGAAAGAGCTCCCTACCAGGCGTGCAGGCTGCACCAGCTTTGCTCAAGAATGCAGATCCAAAGTGCTCTCTCTCTCCTTTTTTTCTCACTAATTTGGTGTATTTTCAGTTTTTCCTTGAACTACTGGATTTGTGATTAATGATTTCATTGGCCTCAGAGCTTCTGCTGCTTGTGTTTTTAATGTATCTCACTACACCTATGAGCAGACTGGCACTACATTGATTAAATACTTGGAGACAAAAAGCTTGGACTTCTACGCTGACTTTTTGCTGGGCTTTTCCTCTCTTGCTTCAAGAGTCACTCGGTGTTGCCTCCAGAGCACTGACACCCTGCAGCAAACTTATCCATGGACATCAGCACAAAGCTGGGACACCAGGCTTGGTGACACAACTCCCACAAGGACAGGTTTATTCCCTGCTCTCTTGCCACAGCAGAGGACTCAGTGTCACAGCCACAGGAGAAGCATGGAGGGCAGGGCTCAGGCAGGTTGTGCCAGTGCAGGATTTGAACTAAAGGCACCAGGAAGCACCAAGCCTGCAGACAGGAACTCAACTCCTCTCATCTCCCTTTCTGCCAGAGGCAGGCTTAGAGCAGCGATCTCACACCTCTCTAAACCAATGGGGGCTCTGTCCTTATCAAGCTCCTTGGGCTCCTGGGAATTGTTCCTGCAGCTTTCAGTGCCAGGCAAAGCTCCCTCTGCTTCAGCACTGTCCACAGGCTCCCCTCCTGAAGACTCAGGGGCAACAGTAATATTCCCCTTGAAAGAGAAAGAGAAAGAAACATTTCTCACCACATACACAGAACACCTGGTCCAACAACTCCATGGCTCACACTCTTAATCCCTTGCTCCTAACAAGAACTCTGGGCCCCAAAGGCCTTTAACAGTCAGAAAGATTTGACTTCTCAAACACAGTCCAAAAGCTGTCAAAGCTGACAGTGTTTAATGTGGGGGTGACACTGAACACATGGATTGGCTGCTAAGGAGGAGTCCTGCCAGCTCCTGGCACAGGGATGTGCTCCTCCCTCCACAACCCTGAGCACAGCAGTCTCATCCAGGCTGCACCTTGGCAGGGACAGTGTAGGAACACACATCTCTTCCCACAGAGACGCCCAAGAGCAAGGGGACTGAGCTCTGCAACATGGACAGCAAGACTGGCCAGTTAGCCCAGCTGAGGATTTCCCAGAAGGAAACTGCAGTGCAGGCACCAGCTTACTGAGAGGACAAGAAAGCTGCAGCTCCAGCCCAGCCCCAGCCAGGGCTCTGGGAGCGCCTACAGGCATGGCAGGGCTCACACAGCAGCAGAGCTGCAGCCCAGCCCTTGCTTTGCCTTGGCCTTCCCACCCAAAAGAGGCCTGTCACCGACATGTTTTATGAAAAATCCTTCCCTTAGGATTTTTCTCCTCCTGAGAAGTTGAGAGGCCTCAGGAACAAACTGTAAACAATTCTTATCTGCTGCTGTGGAATGCAACAGGGGGAATCTGTGATTGGCCTCATCAGGCTGTTTTCAATTACGGGCCAATCACAGTTCACCTGTCCGGCCAGTCTCGGTCTGAGAGAGCCTTTGTTATTCATTCCTTTTCTATTCTTAGCTTAGCCTTCTAGTAAAATCCTTTCTTCTATTCTTTTAGTATAGTTTTAATAAATTATCTATCATATAATAATAAATCAAGACTTCTGAAACATGGAGTCAACTTTCTCGTCTCTTCCCTCATCCTGTGACCCTTATGGAAAATACCACACAGCCCACATCTGCTGCTGGAACAGAGGCACCTCTGGCATGCCCCTCCCTGCACGGGACACTTGGCCTTCAGTGCCAGTTCTCCAAACACTCTTCTTTCCCATCAAACACTCTTAGAACCTACATAGCTTCCACTTCCTTACCACAAATGCCCCTGCACCTGGGATTCTTCCCAGTAGAAGGAGTAACCAAACCTGGTGAACACCTTTGACCCTCATTTATGGGCTATCCCCCTTTTTCATTCCATCTTCTTCCCGCAAGCAAATCCTTCCCTGTCCATTCCCAGCTGAACTCAAGAAGCTTTTCCTTCTCAGCCATGCAACAACATTCACAAGCTCTCAGTCCAGCCCCTTTCATTCCTGTCCAATGCAGTTACCTGAGCAGAGGGAGACTTTTCAGGCAGGGATCTCCTGCTCTCCCAAATTGTTTTCTCAACAGCAAGGTCCAGATCCACTGGTGGTGATTCCTCTTCCCTAGGTGCATTCTGTCCTGAGCTGGAGGCCATCCATGCTGCACAACCAGCACTGCCAGCTGCAGTACTGGAGGCTGAAGTGTCTGGGGTGGCTGCAAGAATGCAAACACATTGGTAAGGCTCCACAATGTGTCTTTGGGCTGTAGAGCTCTAGTGCTACCTTAGATCAAACATCACAGGAAACACATAGAAACCTCTATTCCAGAAATGTATTCAACTTCTTCTTAAAAAGTATTTATTCTAATTGATGTGTACATATATTAAAGTATGGGTTGTAAAACTGATCTACACACACACAAATTGATTTACACACACTACTGCCTCCTCTGATCTCCAGCTGGTCATCTCTTCCTCATGGTCATTATTTCCCAGGATTTGACCTGGTGTCCCTCTCAAAAGGATTCTATTGCCACCAGTCTGTACAGCTTTTAACTGCTTTTTCAAGGATTCCTGGATGTGCTCAACAATCTTTCAGGTTGTTTCCACACTGGATCCTAAGGAGCTCAGTGAAAGCTCAGCCCTTTGGCAGCTGCTTTGGATACTGATGGCATTTTCTGCTGAGATGCTGATGACTCCTCATTTCAGTTTATGATGGCTCATGACTCTCCAGCCCGGGCTCTCAGCCCTCAAGGCCTGCTAGGCTTTTGATTGAACAAAGGGCTATAATAACTTTGTTGAGGATTTTATTTAGGAGTCTCTCAGGAAGTAAAGAAGGAACAAGACAAAACTGGAAAAAGGCAGCTGTGTGTGTTGGATTTGGCACAGCTTGGTTTTTGGTAGTGGGGGAGAGCCAGGGGGGCAGCTTCTGCAGAAGGCTGCTAAAAGCTTCCACCATGTCTGATAGAGCCAGTCTCTGATGGCTCTGAAGAGAGACACGCTGCTGGGCAAATTAGAGAGGTTGTAATGCCTCTGTGATGACATATTTAAGAACAAAATCAAAACGGCCCATGTACAGATTTTTCCCAGGGGTGGCAAGGCACTGCTGCCAGGGGCCATCCAGGTGCAGCATGTGGCATTGCGCTGTCATGGCTGCTGCCATCCCGGCACGACCTGCGGAGAGCCTTATCTGCCTGGCTGCTCCTAGCCAGCCACACTGTGGACAGAAGGGCAGGGTGACAGTGGCAGCTTCTCCTTCCCAGCATCCACATAAGAGAGGTATTAAACAGTGTCAGCATCACAGAGGACACCACTACCAACACAATGGTGGTGGGAGAGCCTGGCCAGTAAAGGAAACATGATGAGCGACTCCCTGGAGCAGAACCTAGATGAGATCAGTATTTTTGACACTGAGAGATCGTGAAGGAATCTTTGAATTACTGGAGCTTTTTGGCAGTGGTACGTAGGAGGAGCAGTTTTTCTTCTAGTCAGAGAAGAGGAAGAAGTGAGGAGATGTGAGAGCAAACAAGATGGCAATGCCAAAGTCAGTAAAAATAAGGATATGAATAA
Organism: Serinus canaria; assembly: GCF_022539315.1. Lineage (NCBI taxonomy): Eukaryota > Metazoa > Chordata > Aves > Passeriformes > Fringillidae > Serinus > Serinus canaria. The sequence goes on from NC_066343.1 coordinate 13,299,682, forward strand.
AGGGACGAAATCTACTGGGCCATAACCCTGTGCGGTGTCCCTTGAGTTTTTGGAGGTCACAGTCTCTCTTTTATCCTGAACTCCCAACTGCATCTTTCCCTCTTCCTTTCCCCTTTGCCTGAGATAGTGAGAAGGTACAGACTTCCCAATCTGCCTACTCCATTTAATGCATATTTGCCCTTGACAAGCATTATATGACCATTAAAAGGATCTTAAAGCCCACCCTGGGCTGAGGGCATGGTCCTATGTTGAAACCAGCTGCCTGAGCTGTCCATTCTGCCTTTGGCTTCTCCTCTGTGGTGGTGTGTTTTTCTTCTATAAGTTTATCATGGTTGGTTCTGTTACCCCTATGCGGATGGTTTGTCCTTGAATCCTATCTTCCCACCTTCCCTGTCCATCTCCCCAAAGACCTGCTCTTTGTTCCAGGCCCTTCCATGTCCTTTACTGTAACCCCTCCTCCCTTGTCTGTCAGTGTAACCCCACCTTTACTACCAGATCCTTTGCTGTCAGTCTTGTATCCCCTGAGACCCAATTTGTTCATTCAAACTCTTCTCCTCCCCTGTTGTTCCCTATTGGTTTGAGCATTGTATTCCCCACTTTATGCTCCTCCCCAGGTTCCTTGCAACTGGACAAAGTTGGTAACCTCCCCTTGTACCCTCCCCCATATTTAAGTTGGTGCGCAGCTTTGTTCTGTATTGTTGAGTACCTGAGCCTTCTCCCAGAATAAAACTCCTTAAGAAACCATTTGGAAGACCCCTCCCTGTTATTTGTCCTGATCCTTGGTGTAGATACAGCTAGTGCTTTGGTAGAGCAGCCTCACTGCTGCAGCATTGCAGCAGCCCTGCTATGCCACCATCTGGGCCAATCCAGGCAAGGGGTGGCTGCTCTTGGCGCTGTCGAGGAAGGGGCTAGCTAAAAGCTGACCCAGCACTCGCATCACTCCTGCCCTGCAGGGAGAAAGCATTGCCCAAAGATTCTGTCAGAGAAATAACAATTTATTTCCTTTTCCTTCAATGAAGATTTGTGAGAGCCCTGCTAGAGTTGCCAGTGGGTTGGCCTCTTGCAGGGCTGTGGAGAGTCCAGGGGGCTGGTGACCCTTCCCTTAATGGGATGCAAGGGTGCCCATGGCAATTGGTCCCAGCCCAGGACAGGGGTGGAGGGGCTAAAGCTGCTGCCCTGGGCAAAGGGATCTCCCACTGTAACCACTTCCTGCCATGGCTCCTCCTGAGGCCAGTCCCACTCCATTGGGCCAGGCATTGGTGGGGTGTGGCTGGGACCCCCAGGGAAGGCAGCCTCTGATGTGCCAACTTCCTCTTCTACATCATAGACTTTGGGACCATGGGCAGGAGCCCCCCTCCACGAGCTGCTGGTCTGGGAGCTGCTGGAGTTGCTGGAATTGGAGCTGAAGCTGAAGCTGGAGCTGGCATTGGCCACAGGGCCATTGTTCTTGTCCCTGATGGCACCCGAGCGCAGCAGCCTCTGGGCCTCCTCACTGTACTGGCCCACAATGATGCTGATAATGCCATGCACCAGTGGAGTCTTGTGCTGCTCGAGGACAGGCTGTAGCCCCTGGACCAATGCCTTGGTGTTCAGCCCCTTGACGCACAGGTTGTGCAGGATGGAGCTCTCTGCAGCCTCAACCAGTCACCACCAGTGTCGGAATAATATCCCCTCCAGCCTCCGTCGCAGCCACAGGCTCCAGCAGCCGTGGCTGTCCATGGAAAATTCCAGCCCACACCTCGGGCAGGAGGCCACCTGGGAACTCCAGCCCTGAAGGGCCCTGCTCAGCTTGGGACAGTGTCCCCTCTGGAGCAGCTGGACAGGACACCACAGGGCCCTGGGGGCTGTTCTCATCTAGGCGTCCGGGAGCTCTCCTTGCCTGGCCAGTGGCCGCTGGCAGCTGCTCGGGGGCAGTGTTGGCTGTGTCCAGATGCCCGTCTGCATGCTTAGGAAGCCTGATGGTCTCTATTGGTGTCCTGCAGGGTGGGCACCAGGGAATTCTGGGTGCCCACCGCAGAATGCAGCCCAAGCAGAAGCGGTGGTGACAGGGCAGAGCAGAAGTCACGTCCTTCCAAGAGTCATGGCAGATGGGGCAGTCGCCATCTGTCTCTGTGGCCATACCAGGAGTGATGGTTCTAGGACTGGCACCAAGATCTGCCATGAACAGGCCCTGCCCAGCACCAGAGAGGCCTGGCTTGATCCTCTCGTCCTTGCCCACTCGCTCAGTAGAGTTCAGGCAGAAGCCAGAGTGGCCCTGCCAGTGTCTGAATGGAAGCAGTGAGGGGCACAGTGTCACAATCCATCCCCCTGTGATGTCACACCCACTACTCTCTGACACCAGCCTCCAACCCCTGTGACAGCACAAAAGGCATTCCAAGTCCTTGGAATCCCAAGATAAGCAGTGAGGAAGCCTGAGGTCACAATGCAGTGCTCAGTGGTGTCACCATCTGCACTTCCACCCTGTCATGACACAGCGGGCCTTCTATCCCTGCAGGCACATGTTCGGAGAAAAAAGGAAATACTGTTTCCTAGTTTCAGTTTCTACTTCTCTGTAATGCTGTCACTCAGCCACCTGCATCACATGTCCCTGTGCCTATCTCTAATCCCTGCTCCTGACACCTTGCCATGGTTTCCTGGGGACAGTCCTGCTCTCTATTCACAGGGCCTCTCGTCTCTCTCCCTAGGAGAGGCCATCACATCCAGGCCTTTCAGGCCAGGCCCTGTACAAGGTTTTGTCCCTTTTGGTTTAAAGGTCAGAGTTTGTCCTCTCTGCAGCCCTGCTGGATTGAGGGTGATGGGCACAAGGACACTTAGCACCTATGTTTAGGGTTGTGGGATGTTCAGCTTTGCTTGCTCAGCAGAATGGGTCCTGTCTAGGGGGGCTCCAAACCCAGGAAGGAATTCTCTCTGCCTTTTGTTTCAGCAGCAGTTCTTTCATCTGCTCAATGACAAGGCCAGGCCTCCATCCTGGGAACACTCCTGAGGTGCCAAGGGCACACACCAAATGACAGCATGTGGGCCCCTGAGGAAAGGAAATCTGCAAATACACAAATGGTGCTGCAGGGATGCAGCGTGACTTTTCTCCTCCTCTCTTTGCTGAGTTGTCCTCCTCACCTGAAACCTGAAGAATGGGAAGGCCTCTGTGCCAGCAAGGGGCAGTCTGACACCTCACTGCTGACCAACCAAGAGTCCCTTCATATCATTCAAGCTACAGAAGTGTGGGAGTAAATAAAAATGTGTCTGAATCTGTGCAACCAGGCCCCAAGCAGAGAGTTAGGGGCCTCTCTCCATCATTGTGGGACAGTTCATGGAAATTGATCAAGTGAGCAACAGGTGGAAGCCTGGCCGAGGACAAGGTTGCGTTTTTCAAAGATTGGGATGTTGCAGTTGAATGCCAAGTTCCAACACTGCTGCTGATCCCAAAATGGGAAGTGCTTTTGAGGGACTAGAGGCCATGCACAGAGATCCAGGGTGGAGCATTTGTAGATCATTCTGTGTTGAGACCAGCTCTCCCTGCTGCCCACTCTGCCTTTGGCACCTGCTGCCCTGCAGGTATTCGGCTGCAGCAGATTTCCGGTGAGAAAAGGTGCTGCCCACATGGCCCTGGGCTGTGCGCCTCAGGACACAGGTGCCAGCCATGGTGAGGCACAAGGGCAAGGGCAAAGGTACCAGAAGGCTGAGGAAGCAGTGCCCAGAGACTGTGTGAGGGAAATAACATTTTATTTCATTTTTCTTAAATAATTGCATGGGCCCTTTAGTTCTGCTGGTGGGGGGATCTTTTGCAAGTGGGGGGAGAGTCCTGGTGGTCAGGGACCCTTCTCTTTGGGGAGTGCCAAGGACCAGGGGATCCGGGCCTGCTGCTCTGGCCAGAGGCACCTGCCGTCATCACCACCTCCTGCTCTGGCTCCTCACCAAATCCTGCTCCTCCTCCTCCTGGGGCTGGTCCTGTCCTGTGGACATGGTGACTCTTGGGGGGTGGCTGTGACCCCTGGCCTGGGCAGTGTCTCCTGTCATGGCTTCTTCCTCCTCCATTGAGACTACACGGCTGCTGCTGGCTGCAATCCCTACCTGAGAGCTGGAGGAGCTGGAGCTGGAGCTGGAGGAGCTGGAGCTGGAGGTGCTGCTGGCTGCTGGGCTGTCATTCTCTCTCTCATTATCTGCAGCAGCATGAGAGTGAAGCAGCCTCTGGGCCCCTGAGATGCAGTGTCTCACAATGATGTTGATCATGTCCCAGATCAGTGGCACTGCCTGTTCCTCCAGGTCACTCTGCAAACTCTGGATCATGATGTCCCGGCCTGGCCCATACACACAGAGCATGAGCTGGAGGCAGTTCGATCTCAGCCACCATGGCTCCCTGGTCTCCTGGTACATGGTGTCTAACCTTTGGCTCAGCCAAGTCTGCACAGGACCCAGAAGTTCCCGTCGCCGACGGGAAAGCTGTGCCCAGACCTCGGGCAGGACACCGCCAACAGCTCTGGCTGCTGTGTCCTGAGGAGAAGAGGGATGGGCCGGCACAGGGCCATGGGGGCTGTTCTCATCCTGGCCACCGGGAGCTCTCCCTGCCGAGCTCGTGGCCGCTGGCAGCTGCTCAGGGGCTATGATGACAATCTCCAGAGACTCACCTGCATTGTCAGAAAACCTCAGAGTCTCTATTAGTGTTTTGCAGAGTGGGCACACAGGATTTATCTGTGCCCACTGCAGGATGCAGCCCCAGCAGAAATGGTGGCCACAGGGCTGAGCAGATGCCACATCATCCCAGGTGTCCTGGCAGATGGCACAGTTGCCACCCATCTCTGTGGCCATACTTGGCCTCTGCAGCACATGGGGAGCACTGAGGATCAGGAGCTGTTCTGTGTTGCTGGTGTCACACCCTGCAGGAGAGGGGAGGAAGGAATGGCCAGGCTGCTGGAGAAGGACACCCCCCAGCCCCCTGAGCCCCATGGCCACCCTGAAGGGATGTTTCCCTGGGGGGATGTTTTCCTGCACAACTCACATTCTGCTGCAAGCACCCGCAGTGCCTGGCTATCCCAGCTAGGCAGGACTGGAGAAACCTGTTGGTTGCTCTGGGACTGGCACTGGGACCTGCCAAGAACAGGCACCACTCAGCACCAGAGAAACCTGGGTCGATCCCCCACACCTCACAGTCACGCTCTGTAGGAGTTCAGTCCACAGCCTGACTGGCCCCATCTCTGCCCATGTCTGTATTTAAGCAGTGAGAGATGAGATGTCACAATCTTCCTCTCGCTGATGTCACACTCCATCAGCAGGGGATGTCCCCACCAGTGCATGTTGTCAAGAGAAAGATGAAAATATTTTTTCTTGTTTTCAGCTTGTCCATGTTGCTCTGCCTTGGCCAGCTGCATGATGTGTCCATGGCCCTGTGTCTCATCCCCATTCCTGACACCTCGCCAAGGTCTTCTGTGAGGAGCGGAGTGCTGGGACCAGTCAGCATGGACTGCCTGTGGCTGGATGATGCCTTTCCTCCTGTCACTGCCTTTCCCTGGGCAATGCTGGGATTTGGAGAACCTGGGTGCTGGTAGCCAGCCCTAGGTGAGAGTCTCCCACCCCTGTGGGTTGTGTCCCTGCTTCAGGGAGAAGCAGGAAGGAATGTTTTGCTCCAGCCCCATCCACTCCCACTGTCACTTCCCACAGTGCCAGATCCTTCTCCACTTCTCAAGTATCTGTGTTTCTGGAATCCAGTGCCTTTATGCTCCTCTCCAGCAGGAGGAAGGAGCCTCAGGAAGGAGCTGGAGTTGCTGTCTCAGCAGAGTGGGCACAAGGGCCAGAGGAAGCCTGTCATGACTCTGGAGAGCCCAGGACCCATCACCACATGGGACATGCTGTGCCGTCATCCCCTCTTGCCTCTGGCTGTTGTCATCCCTTAGAGTCATCAGCACAAGCAGTTCTTTCTTCACTTGGAACTAATTTCTCCTGGTTTGAGGCTTGGCTGGTGTGAGGCAAGGATGCTGTGTGCAACCACCACGTGGCTCTGCCTCAGGGTGCAGAGATCTCTCTTCAAACCTGTGCAAATGGAGAATGTCCATTGCCATACTTTTGTGCTTCACAGTCCACATGGAAAAAGATGGAAGTTTGTTCATCAGGACTTCTTTGTGGTGTTATTGGGAGGGGTGTTTCTCCTTGCTTGAGAAAGTGCTTCTTAAAATATGCAGTTATATTCCATTTCATTTGGAATTGGACTTATAACAGTATTAAAATGCAGGCAGCAGATGGAATTTCAGAGTACCAAGATACTCTCTTTTTCCTGGGGTAACTAAAGCCACAGATATTCCAGGAGATACATCTCATGCTTTAAGAGGGCTCTTGGCCAAGGTGCTGATTTCATCTTGAGTTCCTTGCACATCTGTGCCCAGAAACCCTGCCATTAACTCACTGCCATGGTCACATTTCATTACTTTTTCTTTCTTGTGTGCTGTGGCCTTAAATGATGAAATGACAGAAAGGGTGGAGATGGAAGGAACCTTTAGAGATCATCTAGTTCAAGCCCCCTGCTATGGTCAGGGACACTTTCCACTAGACCAGGTTCCTCAGACCCTCATCCAAACCGACCCTGAGCACTACTAATGATGGGACATTCACAACATCCATGGGTATCCTGTTCCTAGCTCTCACTCGAGCAGAGGGACAGAATTCCCTCCCTTGACCTGTTGGACATCCCCCTTTAGACACAGTTACAGAGGGGTTTCAGGGCTTCAAGAACACAGTGCCAGCTCCTATCCAATGTTTCCTTCTCAAGGATCTCTCCCACTCCTTCTCCACAGGGCTGTTCTCAATCCATTCATTACCCCTGATATTTTGCTAAGTTCTGCAATATGCCTTTGTAAAGAGGAGGCATTTCACACACTCGGGAAAAAAAGTTGTAGGTCTAAGGAAAAGAGGCTGAGCCAAGTGGTGGCATTAAAGTACAGGTGGGGTAGACATTCCTCCTTGATGAAGGAATGGTTTGCAGGTTTGGGGTGCAGAATGTAACATCTGGGGAAGGAGGAACGGGCACAGAAATTCAGGCTTTCAGCAGCTGAGAGGTGGCAGTATTAGAACCCACAGAAGCTGGTGAAAGCCATCTCTCTCCTTCAGGTTCTTTCTAAGTAGGAAGGTGCTGCGAGTTGTGGTGGCTGCCCTCACCCTTTGCTGGGAGGATGATGTGTACCGGGGAGAGCAGAAAGCTGTCAGGGTGAGCAGAACATGCTCAGAGCATCACAGTTCAGAGAATGGCATTGCCCCTGAAATGCAAAAATCTTGAAAGAATATAATTCTGTGCAGCACTATGGTACAAATTTTCTCTTCTAGAACATGCCCATTTTTGTATTCTGTAGATAAATCATCTGGTTTTTATAGAATGCATGGGGGTATTTTTCTTAAGGTTTTGGGACAACTCTCAAGCTTATTTTTATTTGCATTTTACATCCAGCATTTATACAGATTTTATTCTTTATTCTTTTTAAATGCATAGAGAACAAATATCCAATAATTTTTTACTCCTTTTGGATATTTTGATTAACATTCTTAGAAAGAAAACCTTGTTGAAAGAGTGTGAAAACACAGAGAGGGAAAATAGCATAAAAGCCTTTTAAAACAGGGCATATAACAAGGATTGCAGAACTGAGTAATTCCTCCAAGGGCGACTTCTTCAAGAACTGCCAAGAGATTTCCTTAAATCAAGGGAAATGTGATGTGCAGCCATATAAAGTACAGCCAAAGCAAATGAAAACCCTTTGGAAAAGAGAAAATTTTGCCTGTGACATCCATCTGTCTGGAAAACTGAGGGATGCCCATCATCCTTGCACTGCATTCCTCAATATCTGCAATATGAATGCGAAATTTCTCCTAATTTCTATGAAGTGAATAAGCAGCTGCAGTTGCTTTTCCATTAACTTAAGCTCTTAGAGGAATTATAATTATTTTTGTAGCTGAGCATGACTTGAGTTTCCCAAATCTTCTACAAAGCAGAAAGGAACCATACAGTTATTTGTGCTAATGTTAAGGAAAGGTTTCATGAAAGCAGGTGAATGAGAGCATTGCATTATAAAACTTCCATGCTCAAGAAAACACGAATGCACTTAGAATAAAACATATGACAATAGCAAAGCATCAGAACAGGATAAAAAGAAATTACTAGTCAGGAAGTGATGTAGAAAAAAAAAAAAAAGACATTTCTGCTACATGTGCATGCATCAGTAAGCTAAAACAGAAAAAGAAGGGCAGAGATAATGAGGAATAAAGATTTTTAAATTGCACTGTGCAGAAGAGACACACAGGCAACCACTGTGGCCCACGGAGCCCAGCGTGGCCCGTGGCATTTCCAGCACTGGAGGGACTGATAAAAGACTGAGTGAGCCAAGCTACAGCCCACAAAGAGGACTTTCTCAATTTGTCATCTCTTTCAAAGCAACAAGAGGTTTAATGGTTTAATATTGTCCATTTTTTTTGCACTAGTAAATAATTTACCTATTAAATAAACATTTTTTCCACTTTTCTTTAAAGAAATCTTTTTCCCAAACCAATTAGTATAGCCACTTAGATTTGCTTTCTAGAAGAAATACCTTTAAAAGTTTTCTCCCAAATTTGCCCTAAACCAGAACAAACAGAATTTTTGGCTCCCAACACGGAGTTCATTAAGTAGAAAAAAACTTGTACTGATTGCATTTTAGTTGTGCTCACTCTGTATTAGGATAAAGCAATCGGTAGCCATATTGCTTGAATTTCTATATAGTGTCTCTCAGGGCAGAAGCCTTCATGTCTTTCTAGTCCCTAGGCTTCTTTTTTAGGTTTTAATACCTTTGTAGTCCCTAAGATTATTAGATTGTTTTCTTAACCAAAATAGCTCCAATACTGTCCTTAACACATATCTTTTACAGTAGAGGGGCAGGGGTTTGAATAACTATTGTGCTGGTCTCAGTGATAGTAACTTATAGGGAGTTTACAAAAGTACTGATGTCTGTTCAAGATATGTTTGGTTTATAGTTTCCCCATCCTCCCCTACATCCCAGTTCCAGTAGCATGTTTTGGGGGTTTATTAGTAATTACACCCAATTTGTTAGAAGAGGGGCAGGGGATAGGATGAGGCTTTTCAACCTTTCCCTTCCTTCTTCTCCTTTGAATCTATTAAGTCACTTTTTAAGAATGTTTCATTTCCCCTGAATGCCAAGGATACCACCTTCCTAGTATTTCATCTTATAAGCTTCGTCTATATAGTCTACAACTTCTCTAGAAGGAGGGCTGAGATATCCAAAACAGCTCATGACCCAGAAATAAACCCAATCATGGAAAATTCTGAGTAGTGTAAAGAATGAGAAGATATAAACCAAACCCTGAAAAAATTTTCTGACTGTATAACGTAAGATTTTACCCATAGACAAATACAAAACCCAACGGAAGTAGAGGAATACCTAAAAAAGAAGTACCATAATGACACTAGAGAAAAAAAAAATCAATGCAATAAGCTAGGCCCTGGCATATGCTTATCACACGAGATACTGTAAAGCAACAAATAGAGGCAGGGGGACAAGAAAATAAATCAGCAGCTACTCCAGTCACTCAGGCTACAGCCAACACCTCAGCTACTCAAGTTGTATCTAAAGCAAACAGTGAGCCTAAGCCTATAGCTAAACCAGACAAGAAGCCTAAGCCTGCAGCTAAACTAAACAGCAAACTTGACCGAATAGCTGTTACTCCTACCACAACAAACAAAACCCACACATTTTAAACCAATCAACCAATAAACAAGGATGATGATCAGTGAGAAGGATCCTCAAAACCAAAAACTAACACAAAATCAAGAGTCACTATGAAGTCCTTTTTCCTAAAAGACTTTTGTAACCTAAGAAAAAGATTACACTCAACAACCCGATAAATCTGTAGTTAATTAATTAGTCCATCTTTAAGATACTACAAGCAAAACTACATGTCTAAATAAAACTAAAGCAAAGCATTTAAGATCACTGCCACATAATCCAGTTACCAACCAAAAAATGATGAGAGGGGCTGACCCTCACAATCTCTGGGCATGGATCCTGGAAAGTGAGTGCAAAGATACCTGTATACAGACAATCTCTATATGCAACAAACCCAATAGAAGGCCACAGAACAAAAGATTAAACTCTTCAGAAAAATTACAATAATAAAAAATGTCTTCTCAGATGACATAAACACTACAAATGCAAACTTAGCACCATATACATCCCTGATGTGATAAAAACTTGTACAACTTGGGCCACAAGAATTCACTTCTACTTTAGCAATAATAAAGCAAGATAACAGTAAAGAAACCATACTTAATATGGCAAAGAAGCTCTAAACATATACAGATAATACCTACTGTACTGTACATAACCCAATATGTACAAAAATCACAACTGTAGAAACACATCTACAAAAATTAGAAGACAAAATAAAAGAAAATCACAAAAATCTCAGAAAGGAGATGAAAGAAAGCTTTCTCCAAATCTGAACAATACAAATTGGAAGTTCTAATACCAAACACAAACATCCCCTCATATAGGGAGAGAAAGAATGAACTAAACTATAATCCTTCTTACGTAACAATAGAGAAAACATAAAGAAATAAGATAAAAAATCTACTACTGCTCTGGCACAATGAGTACTTGAATTAAAAGACAACAAGACTCAAAGAAAAAATTCCACTAAAAAAGAAACAACTCCAGTGGCCCATGAGCAAATTACCAAGTATAATAATGATAACAACATATCCAATTCCCTTAAAAAAACCTCTCAAACATATATCAAAAAAAAAAAAAAAGAATAACCAGGCTTAGAGGGACCCTGCCTCTAGGCAGGTAGAGGCTAAGAAAAATGTGTTTTCTAGACTGTATAAATTCATTAGCCTAACACATCAGAACCACAAAAATATAAAGCCTTAGTCAACACTAGTGCACAGTATACATTAATCCAAACAAAACATGTAAAGACAAAATCTATTTCTGTTACTGGCATGACAGGAGGATGACAAATTTTTACTTTAGTAGAAACTGAGGTGAGCCTAACTAGAAATGAATAAAAACCCCACCTATTGTGACTAGCTCATAAGCCCCATACATTTTAGACATAAATTTCCTCCAAAGTGGGTATTTGAAAGACCCAAAAGACTCAAGTAAGCGTTTGAGATAACACCTGTAAAATCAAAGGGCAACAAACAATTAAACACTTTACCTAAATTGTCAAAGAACCCATCTACAATAAAACTCCTGAAAGTAGAAAAGCATTTTTTAATAGTTTATTAATATTCTGAAACATCTACAGTACATCAATAGCATCATTGTGTAAAATAAGACAACAATAAAAATATTTAAGAAATTTACCCTAAAGCAAGACACCAGAAGGAAGGGGCAACAGCCACTGCTCTGGCAGTGCAGAAAGGGCCAGGGCATGGGCAGCATCTCCGTCCTGCCCACATCACAGGCCTTTGTCCTGCCCATGTGTCCCAGGCCATAGGGCAGGGCTGTGTGGGCAAACGTGTCTGCCCAGGGGCTGAGGGGGCAGCAGGGTGCGATGCTGGTTCTCCTCTCTGCACAGCACCAAAGGAGCTGTGTGTGGGCACACTGCAGGGGTTAGCTGCTGCTGCTGCAGCTGCAGGGGGATGGATGCTCCCACAGCAGCTGCACAGGCAGCACAGCTCCTCAGCCAGGAAGAAGAGTCCAGCAGGGCAGAGGCTCCCAGCTCGGCCACACTCAGGCTGCTGGGGCTGAGTGGCTGGTGGCCCTTTGTGCTGTGGGGCTGCTCTGTGAGTGTAGCTGGCTTCTTGCAGGCTGACCCCAAGCAAGAGCCTGCTATGGCCCCATCCGGCAATGGACAAGGAATTGACCTCTCGCCAGGTTACTTTGGGAAGCATGGGTGACCTCTTCTTCTGGCCAAGCTGTGCTCACTTGTTCCCCCAAGTGTGGCCATGTGGCTGTGGCACCCTGAGGGAGGGCGTCCCCTGGGCAGGCAAGGGCACCCAGTGGACCGTGGGCACTGGAGGTGGTTGTGAAGAGTCTACGCTGCTGCCACAGCTTGGAGAGGGCAGGGCCAGGGCTGGGGCATCTTTTCCCAGCTACACTCCAGCTCTCAGGAGCCCCACAAGCACACGCCAGCTGCTGCTCCTTGCCCAGGATGCCACGTGGCTCTGCAGGGCGCTGAAGGCAGGGCAGGGCAGGACAGGCTGCGGCAGCGCTGCCCTGGTGTTCCCTACCGATGGCCTTTGGTTCCCTTTCCCTCAGCAGCAGCAGCAGCAGGGACTGGTGGCAGGGTCAGGACCGGGAGGAGGTGGCTGCTCTGGCCCTTTGCTCCTGGGCCCCAGGCCAGGAGGGCTCTGGCTGCAGCAGGGCGCTCTTTGGGCAGCCCCTGGCAGCCGTCTGCACGGAGCATGGCACGCTGACCCGTCCTGGTTGTGTCACTTTTCTTCAGCAATACGCTAGCTCCTCTTCACAAGGAAAAACCTCCAGCAATGTAAAAAGAGCTAATTCAAGTACACTTGTACCTGCCTTTGTGTAGTAGTTCAGTATATGTATGTTCTGTCTGTAATTTCATACTTTTATGAAAACGTGCATTCATATTCCCACTTTTTTGTGTTTCTAGATATTTGTATACCAGAGCACCTGTTTTTTAAATTCTTACTTATTGCAATTGTTATTTTTTATGTAGTATATTTTAAAATGTTATTAAAAAAAACCTTTTGGGTTATTTTCCTCATTCTTAAAAAAATATCCACATGCCATTTTAGTCTCTGTCTCTCAAAGTTGTTTCATCCCTGTCTATTTTAAACCAGGACTACAGTACTACAGTGCTTTAATAGGATTTAGCGGCATCCATGAAATGTACACCAGTGATTCCTCTTGTTGAATGTCATGGCCCTGCCATGAGCCTGGTTTTGGGTTGGGGTTGGTTTTTTTTTTTGTTTTTTTTTTTGGGTTTTTTTTTTTGTGGGTTTTTTTTTGTTGTTGTTGTTGTTGTTTTGGGTTTTTTTTTTTTTGGTTTTTTTTCCCCTCTCTCATCAGTTTAACTGCAGACACACATTTAGTTGCAAACCTAAGCCAGATGACCAGAGTAAAAACGATGTAATGGGCCTTAGGGAACTCCTTGCTGATTTTTCTGCTTTTTTAGTTGAGCAAGGCTCTGATCCAGGCACAGGGATTGCAATTGGTGCTACAGAACCATTTGGCTGGAACTCTGCTGATTTCTAGGAACAGCTGGAGGCCTGTATCTCCCCAGGAGATATTCTGGCTGAGCCAAGCTTTGCTGGGTACCATTGCCCTTGCTTTCTTATCCGCAAGTACCAGGGCTAGGCAAAAACTGCCCAGTGGACCATATTCCAAAGGCACTTTGGTCTGGAGTTTGTGAATGAAGGAGAGCCTTATCCACTTCCAAACCACATTAAAAAAATCATAAAAGAGAACTTCCCACTCTTAACAAACAACTGACAATTCAGAAGTGGATGTAGAGCTTATTTACAGAATGAAAAGGGAGGCAATCTTCTAGTGGAATTGTGGTTTAAAGAGTTTTTCTTCTGACTCCCACTCACAGCTGGCACTGGAAAAAGGCATGTCTCTGCAAGTGTCAGTGTCTTCTGCCTGCCATGAATGGTTTTGATGCAACAAGCAGAAGCATCAGGCTGGAGAGAGACTCAGATGATGTTAGGAACAGGAGCTGCCCCAAGGAGGAAAAAATAAATGAACTTTTGCCTCCCAAACCCATCTCCCCAGAGGCTCAAGCAGGATTCCTCTGGTTCCCAGAAATACACTGAAATAGGGCTGAGAAGGCCATCTGGACATACGTGTTCATGCCCAAGATCTTGCTGATTCCATTTGGGTTTTGCCTTTTTTTTCTTTCTTATGTTTTTTGTATTCTTTGCACATCTAGTTATAGTTCTGTAGACTACTCTATTTGTGACTAGCTTTCCCAGTACTTTTCCATGGCCTTTGCCTAAGCAGAAAGACAAACTTCCAGAGCTCCAAGTGCCAAGGAGTAGAAGGCCCCAGTGGTTCTTCCTGGGACAGACCCCTCCGGGGAGCTGGTGGACTCACCATCCCTGCAAGCCTTTAAAAGAAGACTGGATGTGGCACTTGACGCCGTGGTTTAGTTGAGGTGTTAGGGCATGGCTTGGACTCGATGATCTTGAAGGTGTCTGTCTTCCAAGCCAGTGATTCTGTGATTCTATGACTGAGGGAGATTTCCTGCAGACCTGGAAAGGGCTGCGGGGACCCCTGGCTAAGGACGGGGATCAGGGCTCATGAAAAAGAACCAAAGGGCTCAAGGCGAAGGCTGAGAGGGCAGAGCTGCCACATCGCGGCCCAGAAAGAGACTCATGTCCTCCTCCTCAACCTGTGCGGTCTGCGGCGCCGGTGGCTCCTCTCGCTGCGGGGCTCCAGGCCGTGCTGGGGGCTGGGCCCCTCCTCTTCGGGAAGCGCCGGAGCCTCGGAGGCCAGCAGCTGCTGCTGTGGCTGCGAAGGGAGCGGCTGTGGCTGTGGCCCTGGGCACGGCGAGCTGTCGCTATGGCCGGCTCCTGCCAAGGCTCCGGGCTCTGCTCTTGCCCTGTGCGCACAAGACACGGCCGAGGGCTGCCCGGGAGCTCCCTGCCAGTCCCCAGCGGGCCCGGCCGCGCTGCTGCTCTCTGCGGGCTCTGCCCGCCGCTGCCGGCCCCGCCGTGCTCCCGCCTGCCTCTGGCGCAGCCGGGCCCCCACGGGAGGCAGCACATTGCGGCCGGCTCGGAAAAGCCCTGCCCGCGAACCGCCCGCCACGGCCTCGGCCTCAGGGGACAGGCTGCCGGCGTCCTCGCAGCTGCGAGCCGGCCCCGGCCGCCTGCCGGCCTCGGGCACAGCTCCCGCCTGCGTCTCCAGGGCCGCGGCTGCTCGGCACAGCAGGCTCAGCCCAACACCAGGAGCAGCTCTCCACAAGCCCAGGCTTGTTATGAACGACCCAGACTCCAAGTGGGAATGAGTTACAAGTCTTTTATTAAGAACAATAAAAAAAAATTAGTAATGCAAAAGGGACAGCTCTGGGTGTGTGGCAGAATGCCAGAGGCTTGTACAGAAAATGGCGGCTCCGCCTTTTAATACCCTTGATATTGCATCAACTTTATGCATTGTGAGAAACGTCTCCTTATTAAAATTTAAAAAGTTTTTTTGAACCACAACAAGGGACTGAATAAAGAAAAAGGGACAGCACTGGCTGTCCAGTGGGCCTGTTCACAAGATTGCACCCACAACAATCCTTGTATATGCTTATTGCCACACCAACCCCTGGTAAGCTGACCCTCCCCACGCTCATGCACCTGGCACTCTTACAAACCAGTTCCTCCTTCCTCTTCCTGACTTGATGGTAGACTGAATGTTTGTAAAATATTTGTATTTTATTTTTTTAAAGGAAAAAAATCTGTAGGAAAGCTTTCTATGGCTGTGTAAGTTTTCTTAACAAAAACTTCTATATATTTGAATTCACGTTAACCTTCCCAGCTCTGCCTTGGGAGGTTTTAGAAGTATTATCACTTGGCTATATGTTTTCAGAGTTCATAATAAAGGGACTAAAGAATCCTAACAGAATACAAAGAATTGTCCCATGAGGAATGGTTGACTTCACCTTCCTTTTTGGCTGCAGCACTGTCACCTCAGCAGCAGTGCCATCGCGGCAGTGAGTCTGAGAGGCAGCAGCTCTCTGGCCCACATGATGCTGCTGGCAGAGCTGGCTGCTGCCTATTCAAGGCCCAGGGCAGGCACCTGAGCTGCCTTGCTGCACGGCCAGAGCCATCTCGATGCTGCAGTGCAGGCCAGAGGCACCGCTCAGCTGGAAGCTGCAGGACTTGCTGCAGGGCAGCGTCGTGAGCTGGCAGTGGCGCAACTGCAGCAGGAGCAGCCAGGCTGACAGCACCAACATTTGCACCCAGCGGGCGACTTTCTCCATGTCCAAGTAGGAGCCCGTGCAGAGGGTGTCCATCAAATACCACTCCTGATCGGTGGGCTGCTGGCCACCAGAGGCTTGCAGAAAGCACGTGTGCCCCAGCAGCCGCTCCCCAGAGCACAGGCACTCCAGCGCCACACGGATGTGCCTGGCTGGCGGCCACTTCCTGCTCTCCAGGCCGAAGGAGTGGCCGGAGGGTGGCCGCAGGATGGCCAGCATGCAGCGGGTGCTGCTGTTCTCCTGGACGCTGCAGGCTGCAGGGCTGGTGTCCGTCCCAACAGCTGGGTGCAGCTCTGGCATGAAGCTCCTCCGGGAGAGCACTCGGCAGACACTGAGGAACTCGTCCACCAGCTCCTGCAGCACCTCCATGCTGGGCAGGCCCTGCAGCAGAATCACAGAATCACAGAACAGCTGGGCTTGGGAGTGACCTTTAAAGGCTGTCCAGTATGACCCCACAGCAATGAACAGGGACATTCTCACCTAGATCAGGTTGCTGACAGCCCACTCCAGCCTTATCCTGGATGTGCCCAGTGGTGATGGGCTGGGCACAGCCAAAATACTGCCACCCCGGTGGGCACCCTTGTCCTTCTCATGCTCATTGACCTTCTCTTTGCTGCTGGAACTCTCCTGCCTCCTCCTGCTGGCAGAGCCACGCTTTCCTCTCCTGACCAGCCAGCAAGCCATAGCGAGAACCAGAACCAGGGCTGCTGCACTGACCCAAAGAAGCCACTGCTTTTCCAGTGCAAAACAGAGCAGGGCTTCCATGGTCCCATGCTGCCCTCAATCTCCACAGGAGCCGAGCCATCTCTTGATGCAAATATTGCTTGCGCTCCAGCATCCATTTCACTCCATGCTTGTCAACTTGAAGTTCCACCTTCAGCCCATCGTGGGTGCCTAACAGGGCCAGGATGAAGGCCAGTGTTGGAAACATGGCCTGGTGGGAGAAAGGGGGCTCAGCATGTCTGGCTGGGAGGGAGCAGGGGGCTGCCAACACCTGCAGTGTCCCCAGAGACTCGCTGGGCACCTGCCATGCTGAGAGCCCCAAGCCCCTCTTCCCCCAGCCGTGAGGACAGTGCCCTGCCCTGAGGGTCCCAGCTCTCACTCTGGATTTAAACCCCCAGGGCACCTTTCCCAGCCCCCATCCAGCCCAGCTTTCCCCCTCCATGTGCACTCACTGGCTGCCAGAATCCAATTGCCCCGTACTGCCCAGGGACACAGGTGCCAGCGTGACCTGTCCTCTGTGCTGTCACAGCCAGCAGAACCTTGTCACTGAGCTGCCAAGCTGGCTATGCCCCTGCTCACAGCTCCCATTATGACCCATGACCTGGCATGTCACAGCCCCCAGAGCCACACCTGCCAGGCCACAAGCCCCAGCCCTGGTCCCCACTGCTGTCCTCAGCGGCTCCTGGGCATCCTCACCCTGAGTGCAAAGCCAGCCATAGGAGCCCCCAGGGCACTCTGGATCCAGACTGCAGACACCCTAAAGCCACCACTGAAAGGGACATGGATGGGGACTGCAGCTGCATCTTCTAGTGCTCACCACCCCTGACTGCCCTCTGGGTGAACCCAAATCTCACCTGCTGCACCTTGAGCACATTTACCCTTCTCGCCCATCCCGGAACGTGATGTTCCTACATCATGAGTGAGCCCTTTGCAGGGAGCGACCAGCTCCCGGCTGATCTGCTACCCTGGCCTTACTTTCTGTTTCCCTGCAATGAACTTAGTGGATACACTCACCACAGAACGTCTGCTTCTCAGGAGCTCTTAGGCAAAAAACTGTGGGAATCCATAAAATCAGTTTTGGGAAAGCTGCAAAAGGCAGGCCTCAGAGACAGCAGAACTGTGATTAGAGCTAAGCCATAGCCATGAGATAGGTCAGCCGAAAAATTACTTAAACAGTAGCAAAAGCAAGGCCGAGTAGAACACTGGTCCATGTATTAACGCTTGGTCTAGGAGAACTTCCTAAGCTGCAGAAAAGTTATTCTAGCAAGGATATTAGTGAAAGTTTGAAGCTTAATAATGGAGCTCTGTGCATTGTGGTTTAAGGCTTACAAGCAGGCATTGTATTCGAAATAAGCAAGCATTGTTTTAACCAAAGGTACGTGTGCTTTTAGTGGTTGGATGGAACCACTGTCAATATGCTTTTGCTTTGTGTGATTGGTCAAAAAAGTTATAAAGTAAGTTGTAACATTAAGTCCTTTGTCTGCTGCTTGGGATGTGAGCTGATGGCATCTTCCCATTGTCATAGCCATGTAATGAGAGTGATGCTGAAAAATAAAACAGCTCAAGGCACGTTCCACAGCAGTCCCGTCCCGTTCGTGATTTGTACATAGCCCCCAGCCAGCAGCAAAAAACCTCCACCAATCACTATTTTGTCCACAGAGAACAAGGTGCTGAGAAGCATTAGGCACGTGCAGGGCTCTGACATAAGAGCTCCTGAGCCATAGGATTCCATGCATTGCTGTTCCCAGCTGTTTTGCTCATATTTTATAGCCAGTTCTGGACAGGGGCTGCTGCTGACAGAGTAGGAGGGATGTTTCAGTCTCAGCCACAGCAGCTCAGTGTTAGCAGTGGGAGCAAAAAGCAAACAAAACAAAACCGGACGAGGGGACGTTTCCTGCACGGTGCCAAGTCAAGGCTCTGCTGCCAAAGCACCCATGAGCACATTGCACTGACTCAGCATCAGCTACAGGTGTTCCTCCTGTTCCAAGGGAGCTGGTGCTGGTGCTGTTCACAGCATTTTTCACCAGCTCTGGGTAGTTTGTTCAGCTCTCCAGCAGAGCTGGACACATGATGGACCTGAGGGACTCCTCAAGAGAACATAGATCATGAGAGAGTTCGCGAGGGATGTGTTGGACGTGCCATTGTCCTGAGGGTGCTTGTGCTGTGTGTGCCATTGCTACCTTCTCTCCTAAAGCAAGACACCCCTAGATAAGGCCCAACATGGCAGTGTCTGCAAAGTGTCAGGAGTCTTTGCTGTCATTGCTGTCCTTTGCTGTCCCAGCTGCTCCTACGAGGCTTCTCCTGCCCCACCTTGCTGGTCTGGCTGCCTGGGGTCACACCTGACAGAGAAACTGGGGCTGGACCCATGGTGGTAGTAACCCCTTTTGTGTGCTTCTCCTATTTTTTCCTGGTATTTCCCCCATTTTCTATTTCTTTTTCTTTCATCTTTCATGGAAAAAAAAAGTTGTATTATCGCTTTGGATTCCCAACATGTAACCTCATTTCTGTTTTAATCTCACTTTCACGTATTTTTAGAACAAAATTTCTTTCTGCAATTGTGGATCGAGGCTCCTTATCTTAAGCCTATCAGAACTTTCTGCTTAGCTACTTGCCGCATTAAAGTCATTGCTCCATAAATTCTAGAAAATTCAGTATAAAGATCATTCTTGCCTAAGAGTCACACATCTGTGGATATGGAGTTTACAACACACATGCATGTTTATGTTTACAGGGCTATGATGTAGTGCTTCCACATTCTGCCCCAAAATCTGTAATTCCTTAACTGGGGTTCAAATTTTGGATTGCCTTACATCTGTGCATGTGTTTGTGCATCTGCAGGAGGGAACATGGTAGAAGTGTCAGAGTAGCAGCAAGGTGTTGCAAAGTAAAGAGGCTTTATTAAAAATGTGTTCAACAAAAACCCAAAACAACAAACTGTAATAGCTAATGGTCTTACAGTCTCAAGTCAAACTTACTTCCATTAAAGCACTGTGACCTAAGAGCTGTGAAATAGCAGTATCTCAGAGTTACAGTACTAGTTTAAAACCCAAAGAAATAGCACTGATGTTGCCAACATATTTTATGAAAAATCCTTTACTTAGGATTTTTCCTTTCCTAGAGCTGAGAAGCCTTGGAACACTAAACAATTCTTATCTGCTGCTGTGGAATGCCACAGGAAAATCTGTGATTGGCCCCGTCAGACTGTTTCCAATTAAGAGCCTATCACAATTCAACTGTTCGGCCCGTCTCGGGCTGAGAAGACTTCAGTTTACACATTCTTTTCTATTCTTAGCATAGCCTTCGTAGTGAAACCTTTCTCTTTACTCTTTTAGTATAGTTTCTATATCTTATATATCATATCATAATAAATCAAAGCCTTCTGATACATGGAGTCAACGTTGTCGTCTCTTCCCTCATCCTGGGACCTCAGAAAACCCCTGTAATACACTGAAACATGTAGTTTCGAAGTATACTTTACCTAAATTGGAAACATGATAGTTTTTATTTTCCCCTGAAGCATGAAGCTAAAGGTAGCTTTTTTAAAAAATACGTTGGAAATCTAGGACTTAAGCATCTTTTGATCATGCAGTGATGATTATTAAAGAAATTCTTCTTTTGAGCTTCTTTGGAGACAATCCATCTGTAATGCTTAATCATGAAGTTATAAAATTTGACAGTTCATTTTGTAGCAATTTCACACCTTTATTTACATTCCCAACTTTGTGGTTCAGTTCTGAAAATTTGCTTATTTTAACTGAACCATGCAGCAACTTGCTTTGACTCTGATAGAACTTTCTCTGATGCAACTTCTTTTGTATACAATTTTTTTTGACGAAATGAAATGCTGGGGCAGTTATTGAGCTGTTATGTCCCACAGTAAACAAATAAAAATCCATTTGTTTTATGAGACCAGGTTGTATAAAAAGGCAGATGAGACAAATTACAAGGTGGTTAAAACTCAAATATTCTTGAAGCTGTAAGTCTGAAGTCTGTCTTCTCTTGCATGAGAAGAAATTAAAGAGAAAGCAAAACAACTACTGCTGAGAAAGTTTGCTTTACTTCTGGTTGCACAAAGCAGCTCAGCTGCCTGGTGCACCCAGCCCATGCACCAGCTGCTGCAGTATGAATTTGTTTCATTCCTCAAATGAAGCTGAAATCACTTTGCAGTGAACCCACGCACATTTATGGTGTCAGACATGTTTTATATTTCTTGTCTGTTGGTGGAATTTGCAGCACGTCCTTGGGTAAAGTTGATTCTGTTTCTGGTTTGACGGAGTTATTTCTAGGGGAAATGTTTTTTTCCTGCTTAAATTATTTTCAGTTGCCATTTTTACTTTACTTTTGTTGTTGTTTGGTGAATTATGAAAGTGAAAGGATAGCAATCAGCCTAGGCATAAACAGTGGCAAAGCCTCATTCAGCTGCAATAATACCAAAATTTCAAGGGAGTGCACAGTACTACAGCATGGATGAGCAGAAATGCCTCCTCGAAACTGATCAGGGTTCCAGCTGTGTAAACAGTGGCTCTGTGCAAAAGCGCAAAAGGCAAAGATCCTGGGTTGGGATAAGAACAAGTTACTGGGAACCACAACAATATTGAGAACAGAAGGGATAAGACAAAGAAACAATTTACAGGGAAAACTGTGACAACACTGACCCGGCTCTTCTGAACCATGTATTTTCTCCCACCTGGAAAGAACGCCCTTCTCCTTGGGGGAGAGAGAGTTCCTTTCTCTGTCTCTGGCAATGGCCTGAGGTGGGATTGAAGATAATGATGGAGACATGGCCAGACTCTCTTGTTCTTTGGTCCCACCTCACATCATTGCCAGGTGCAAGCAAAGGGACAGGTGTCTTCCCAATGCCGATCTTGGGGAATGCGGTTCACCAGGTCTCTACCCAACATGGGTCCTGTGATAGGGGATGAAGTTGGAGCAGAGGACAAAGCTCTTTGTGCAGTGGGGCCACTCACAGGGCTTCCGTTATTTATGGTTTCGTTGGTGTTGGGCCAAGGATGACTGCCAGGAGAAGCTCTTCCCACACTCTGGACATTGTAGGGCCTCTCCTAGTGTGGATGTGCCAGTGGGTGATGAGGTTGGAGTTGAGGTAGAAGCCCTTCCTGCAGTCAGGGCAGCAGAAGAGCTCTGCTCCGTGTGAATCTTCTGGTGCAGGAGGAGATTGGAGCTTGTCTGAAACCTTTTCCCACATTCAGGACACTCACAGGGCCCCTTCTCTGTGGATCCCCTGACGGCAGATCAGGTAGGAGCTCATGCTAAAGCTCTTCCCACATTCCTGACGCTCAAGGGCAGTTCACCACTGTGGATGTGCCAGTCCCACATTCCAAGCACCTGTAGGGCTGTTTCCTATGGTGGATCATCTGGTGACAGATCAGATTGGAGCTCTGGATGAAGCTCTTCCTCCATTCCCCACACTCACAGGGCCGTTCCCCAGTGTGATGGTGGGTCAGGCTGGCGCTCCAGATGAAGCTCTTCTCACATTCTAAGCACTTTTAGAGCTTCTCTCCATCAGGAAGCTGCTCATACATCACCAGCTCCAAGCTCCAGCTGGATCTCTGGCTGCCATTCTGGCATAGGGTGGGTCGTTCCTCCTTGGAACACCCTGGGCTGGATTTGGAGCCCCTCCTTGTGCGAGATCTCTGGGGTTCTTCCTCCCCATTGGATTCCTGCACTGTGGAGCAGCTCAAAACAGCCTCTTGCAGAAGGTTCTGCCATAGGGATTTGTCCTCCTGGTCTCCATGTTCAGCTCCTTGTCTGGGGGAGGAAGGACAAGGACAGGATGGGATTTGCCTCCATGCCAGAGGAAGGGGAAGGAGCTCTCCCTAATCCGTCCCTGGAAGTACAATGTCGGCAGTGGGGCTGTCCTGCAGCCAGGGGCGATGCTGGGCTGGGAGATGGAGGGGGAAAGGGGCAGTGACTTCCTCTTCACCCGCCTGGGTGTTCTGGGGCATCTTCCTTTTCATTTCTGCCTGCTTGTTCATCCAGGCAAGGTTTGGGAAAGGGAAATTCTCTTCTGGGGGAAGCAGCATGAGAGTATATTGGGTTGGGAGTTCCTTCTGCCCAAATCTATCTGTAGAAGTTACCAGGTATCTTGTGTCCATAAAAACGTCCGAAACACCAAGATTCAGAAAAAACTCCTGCAGCGGTCCAGCGAGAGAGGCGTCCAGCTAGCTGGCCAGCAACCGCTAGCAACACGGGGGGCACTCGTCCCAGTAGCCAGGCTTTGGGACAGCGCTTAAGGACACCACCCAGCGTTATAGCTCAGATGATGCCTTGTGCAGGACGAGACCGGTCAGAAGCTGCGGCCAACAGGAATGACGAGAGCACTCTTTAGCTGTGGCAAGTTCGGGTTTATTGTAGGTCTGAGGGAAGCAGACAACCAAAAAAGGCAAGGGAGGGGTTTCATCAGGCTATAAAGGGAAGGGAATCCAGGGGAGGAGTGAGGGCTTGGACAAATAGGGTTGCAGGGGGGAGTGGGATGCAAAGAACGGACATATGGAAAACACCAATGAAAACAACTTGGAGGAGGGGCCCTGGCTCCCAAACCAATCACTCCAAGCTGTAAGCAGAAGTTTCTAGAGAAAAAGGTGGTGGCAGGGAATGACTGCAGGGCACTGAGGAGGGGTTTGGAAAAGAGATACATCACTCTTGGGGTTGGTCACCATAGCAACTAGGGTGGAGTTAGAGTAATAGACAGTAACAGGGAGGGGAGGAAGAACCCGGGCAGAGCCAATACAAAACAAGGGGGGAACAGAATAGTCCAACTTAACAAATACACCACAACAAACTCCCACCCAGGAGTTTCCCCACGCTGGTCTCTCCTCTTTGGGGTCTCCTATGTGGGATCCCCCTGGTCTGGGCTGCCGGAGGTCCTGGGAATCCCAGAGGTTCCCCTTCCCTGGGCTCCCCAGTTTGGTGTCAGAGTGGCTCCAGGGTCTCGCCTGTCAGGGTCCCTGTTTCAGGGCTCTGGGGTACCCATGGATCCCACCTGTCCGTGCTCCCAGTATTTCCAGGCTGCCAGAGTTCCCCCCTCTCTGGGGCCACGTTTCAGGGTCCCGGGGGTCCCTCCTATCTGGACACCTCCCTGCAGGCTGCTGAGTGTCTCCCAGCTCAGGTACCGCCACTCTCCGCTCTCCCAAGCCTGGCCCCGCTGGTACCAGTGATCCCCACGTGGCTCTGGGAGGACAATGCAGGGCCTGTCCAGGCACTCCAGTCCCCTCCATGGGGGGACCCTGCATCCCAGCACCCCCCACTGGGGCTCTGCTGGCAGCCAGCATGGGGACCCAGCCAAAATTCTGCTGTCTTGGAGCTGCAGAGAGTTCCCCAGGCAGCCCAGCACTCGGCTCCGGTGGCTCCTAGGCAAAGGCGGCGGCTCCAGCTTTGGGCAACCACAGCTCACCCAGGGCCTCCTGTTTCACTTCTACCAGAATATTATCTACCATGTTTACTGTGTGGAAGAAAAGAGAGTTAAAGTAATATAACCAAACAAACAAAACAACACCTTTTTTTTTTTTAATAAGAAAATGAGGTAATGCCATCAACTGGAAATAATAATTCTGTTTTATCCCACACTTCCTAGAATTCCCCGTTGCCAGCAATAGGAAATTTTTGCTTTAGGAAATTACGGCAGAACCACAGTCCAGCAATTAGTGCAATTTCCTGAAGGCATATGGCTCTCAGTCCTCATGGTGGGCATACAGAATGGGGAGGAAGAGGAGAATGTAACTTGTCATGAACTTTATGACGATGAACACCAGCATGACCTGCCTGGGTGTTGTGTTGGTAGTAGCAAATTGAGAACCACTTAATGAGGAAAGCCAAGACTAGTCAAAGCATTTTCAGATAAATGCAGTTTACATAAAAGGATGATAAATGAAAACAAAGATCACAATCCTTCTGCTTACTTTCTTTTTTTCCTCCTAACATTCCTTGGGGAAATCTTTGGGAATATTTCAGGATAATGAATCCAGGCTAATTCAGGACAGTTCCTGTGCTTGGGGAACTCTGATGAAATCTTTGGCAAGAAAAATGTTTATGTCCTTCTGGTAGATGGAATAGAAGAAATACTAAAACCCATCTGGTAAGGCTAGGGTGTTCCTTTCTGGCAGTCTCTGTGAAGCAGCGTCAAACTGGCTCATCCCAAGCAGGGTTTTCACTCAGTGGATCACAGGTCCCTGCGGAGGTGTCTGTGTGAGTGGCTCCTTGGAGTCCCATGTGCTTGGTCTGCATCCATCAAGTCAGTCAATCAGAATGTGAGATGACTCACAGGAGCAGATGAAGGTGCTCATTTTGGGATGAAATTAAACATTCCTGCAGCTTCCTTGCCTGTTGTCTGTGTTGTGGATGGCTGTACAGGCAGATCTGCCAGTCTTTGTCCAGGGAGCCTCCCGGGCTGCAAGGAGCTGCCCTAAATTCCTTTGTGGAGAGGGCAGGCAGAAGCTTTGCTGAGCAGAGGCTGCCCAGCAAGTGCAGTGTGACTGCAGAATCCAGCAGAAGCAAGGCAGAAGAAGAGGAGGCAACATGGGCACAAGTTGATTGAACAGCAGCACTTTTTAGCACTTACTGCCTCAATCCCTTAATTCAGGGGTTCAGCCTGTTCCAGAGAGAAGAAAGTCCCTAATCAGCCCTGTCTAGGGACTGGGTGGCTTCTCACAGCCCTTGTGGTACCTCCTTGCCAGGAGTGGAGGCTGGACCTTCACAGACTAGGAAGAACCTTTACCCTGTGAAATTGAAAACTGTGTCCAAATAAAGAAGGAAGCCTGTAGGAATCACCTCTACCAAGCCCCATGAGATTTCTGTTAAAGCTGTATTCGTGTTTATAGCTAAATGGCATGGGGCTAATAGCTCCTCACACTTTACTATTCTGGTAGAGACTTCATGTTTCTCTAAGTGCTTTTTATTGCCTGCACTGAAACAGAAATAAAGCAATTCAAATGCATCACAAAGACATGATTTCCTTCTTTTCCTGATGTGATAGTCGAGGATCTGAGACACAAAGGGTGACAAGGCAGAAGAACTTTGATGGGAAAAAAAGATGTGGGAAGACTTCTCTCACATCTCTTTTGTCCATTCACACAAAGAAAACCCTACAGGTTTTTAGGTTTCTTGCAAATATTCTTCTATTCTTCTTAAGAAGACTAAGCATATTTAAGGGTCTTTTTTAGAAATGCAAAGATAATAGATTTTAAATTAATTAATGCAGTGTATCATTAATTAATTCTTCTTGAAAAGCTTTAACTAGAAAGGCCTATTGGATTTTGTTGTAGTTTTAAAATTAAGCAATTTCTTCCTAATGCCTTTAATAGTTGAGAATATTGCCCACAAAGGAATTAGATCTTGAGCAATCTTTAACTCTGTAAGTCTGATTCAACTGACAAGATATGAATACTAAATTCACAGAATATCCACAAGGTTGATGTTTCAATTACAACCTAATGAGAACTTAAAAATACCTTGCACTAAATGATCTTAAATTCCTAAATCATTATTAAATGTTCATAAGCACCATTCCTGTATTTTCACTGTGTCTTATTCTCTGGAAAGGAATGAGAAAAGCAGAGAAGCACAGGCCAGCCTGCAACTCCTAAAAATCAAGTGTCTTCTACACATGCTGAATTCTAGAGCAGGGATACTGCTAAATATTAAAAAGTTTAATCACAAAGAATGTTTTTAACATCAGATGCCTGTTGTAAAAAAAAGAAGAAAAAAACAGTCTCATATTTTGATGAGTGTGTTATCCTGGAGAAAGCACAGTAAACAGGTTTCAGCTTGTGTGAGAGAGAGGGGGCTGTCAATTTTCATGGTGATTCCTAACGAAAAATTCCTTTTTTGTTTGCTTGTTTGAATTTTAATACTTCACTGGACAGCGCCAAACCTGTTGTGTCTGCTTTGTCTGCAAGAAGAGGAAGGAGCAGATGGAGTGGTTTGTATGTGATAAACCATCGCTGCAGAGTCTCTGATCTAACTCACAGTAACAGGCAACCCACCAGATGTAAGGAAAGGCAGCCTGATACACAGACTCACAGAGATGCAAACGAGCCTCTTCCAAGACCTCAGCTGAAATATTAGGGAAAAAACACCAGCTGAAGCCATGACTATACTAAATGTTGTGCTGCAGAGCACTGCAAAAGGAGCAGCCCTCCACAGTCGGGATCGCCACCTCTGCAGAGGGTGATTTGCTCTGTGCTTGACTCTCACCATCTGGGAGGGGCAGCACTTGGAGGCACAGTTCTCCATCCCGCATGTTAGAGAGACCTTTGGTTCAAGGGCTTCAGTTTGCAGGAGTCTTTGCTAAAAACCACTGAATGGACAAGGATAATTAATTCTTCTGATGGAAGCTTCTAGTGATGGCCCACTGAGATGCAAGCAGAAAAAACCCAGAATCACTGCTTTCATGTCATTGAGGTCTGCTGTTTAATTTTAAATGCACTCCTCTGTTTGTAATAAACCTGACAGTGATTTCCCAAGGTGAGCACTCAATGCTGCCTCATCTCACTTACTGATGAGTGAGTTTCTCTTACAAGGTCTGTTGTGTGCTTGCTGCTTACCCCTGCTACCGTGTCCCTGACAAACCAGGCTACAGCTCTTCTTCCATTAACTTCCAGAAAAAAATTAAATACAGAAAGAACAATTTTTGTCTAATTGTAACTTTGGGAGTATTTTTTCACCATTTGTACCATGGTTTATTGCAGCCATACTTCACTGTTACTGACAAATAGCAAAATTCTCAGGAAATTTGACAAGGAGCAATTCCCTGTAATGGCTGGAAGCTCATCCTCACCATTTTTTCACATGTATTTCTGCAATGATTGATTTTTTTAAATTTGAAAAAAAGGCATCTATTTTGCAATGCAAATACAGAGATTTCCCACATCCTTGCAGCCAGTTATCAGCAGCTAAACATCGAGGTTATGAATAATTCCAGCTTGCCCTTGCCCTAGTATTTCTCACTTCTAGAACAAATTTGGAACAAATATGGAACAAATTTTCCCTTATAAATTCAGTTTTATTTATTGTTAAAGCCTGACTCACCAATACTTCACCATTTTGCAAATACCACCCAAGCAAAGCTCACTGAGAAACCACCCATGCTCGTGAAGGAGCCCAAAACACACCAAGTTTCTGGACCTTTCCAGTTCATTACCTGGGGCAGAGGATATGCGTGCGTATTACTACCCTCTGGTCCAAGATGGTACCCGGGAAAAAACACAAAACCATACCTAGGTACTGCAAACAGTACAAAAGGTGACAAGAATTCTCCTGAGTCAAACGCAAAACCTCTTCAAAACCAAACCAGTTCTGCCTGGAGACGAAGACGTCGCCGAATACCCACAAACAGAAGAACAGACCGCCCCACCATACGACAGCAGTAGAAAGCTGAATAACATTCTGCTGCATCAAACCATAGTTTGATGCAGCACAATAGCGTTCTCTGAATTATATGCTATTACCCCTTTTTTACCTCAAAAAAACCCTATTATTCCCTTTTCCTAACTCTTTTTCAAAACCCCTTAACCTTATCCCCCTCCCTTAGCTCAGAAAATAAAAAAAGGGGGAAGGAGGGGAAGGAACAGAGAAAAGAACAAGGGAGTAAACCCTCCCCTCCCACCACAAAGATAACAAATTTTCCTTATATTCCCTATCAGAAGCCCCATTCCTGTCCAAAGATGAAAAATATCTTCGTTGGTGCTGTCCTCACTGCTGCCTGGATGTTCTTCACCATACTGCATGCCTTTGGCTGGATTAGCCCACAGCCTAGTCATAATGTTTGGGTAACCTTAGCAAAGACACTAAAACAGGATAACATGTGCTTATCCATGGGAAGCATTGATAACCCACTTTCCATATGTCTAGTAGGGATTCCCTTTGTAGCAGATGATTGGCCTGTCTATAACTCAGAGCTCCTCCGCACCACAGGTAAGAGATACTTGGCACAAATGGACTGAAATACTGCCCAATGCTCTAGAGGAACCCCTAGAATTGGACCTGTTAGGGTCTTCCAAGGCCAAATTTTATTTTAGATGCCCGAAAAACAATTGGTCAGAAATTGACCAGATAAAAAACACATATTGAAAAGACATATCACCAATTAATAAAGCCTATAACTATCCCGATTGGTGTAATTACACTGCTCGTGTGATCTCTGTGTCCTCTCTCCACCCCAAAGTATTACCCAAGGGAACGTTTCTCATCTGTGGTGACAGAGTTTGGGCTGGGATCCCCTCCTGACTCCAGGGAGGTCCCTGTACCCTTGGAAAACTTTCTACTCTTACTCCAAACATCACACTGTTACATAATTGGAGAAAAGAATGTGAATCAAAATGCCACAAAAGGTCCTACACTGAATTTGATGAAAATTGCTATCCCAAATTATACAATTGGAACAAACCCAAAAAGATTGCTGTCTCCCAATTCCTACCCTCGGTTGCTGCAGCTAAAGCCCTCAGTGAAATAAATCACCTCAGGTGCTGGCTCAGTAAACAAGCTAACGCTACATCTGCTGCCCTGAGCGATCTCTTAAAGGAAGAAGAAACCACAAGACATGCATGGCTCCAAAACCGAGCTGCAATTGACTTCCTGCTGCTTGCCCACGGACACAGCTGTGAAGACTTCGAAGGGATGTGCTGCTTCAATCTCTCTTCATGCTCGGAATACATCCACACAAACATCCAGAAACTGAAAGAACACTTGAAGGACTTGAAAGTAGAAGAAACTCCAGACTGGGTCAATGACCTTTTTGGTCAATGGGGATTGACAGGAGGGGTTGCATCTTTGGTTAAGGGAATGTTGTGGATTCTCCTTGTAGTTTTTATTGTATTAGCAATGTTCTCATGCTTGTTAACTGCTTCAAAAGAAGTATAAGGAATGTCATTTTTCTGAAAACAGAAAGTAAAGTTGTAGCAGGCCCAGGCCTTGCTAAAGCTCCGTGGAGGGCTGAGGCCTAAAGAGAAGAAATGCCAAGCCATGGCGAAAAGGCCAGAAGCCCCTCTCTTTCACCTTTCTTATCTCTCTGTGACCCCATAGGTTACTTCTCCTTAACCCCTGCTATTGGACAATTTCTGATCCCTTCTAGCCCTATATAATGGGCTGCTTTAGCCCATTCTGGTTAGAAGAGCCGCCGCTGGAACCCTTCACAGACCCCCCCAATAAACCATCACTATGGAATGCCAGGACGTTTCTTCTCCTCTCTTTGCATCTGCCTGACTGGTCAGCCATGGCCTGCCAGGGGGCCTTAGCAAGCAAAAGAGCTGAAACCATAAAAGAGCTGAATAATCACTAAGAGCTGATATCACTTAGGCTTGCTAAGGTTGCCTGCAGCTAAGAGCGGCTTGGGTATTCAGACATTCGGTCTCCAAAGGACTGGGGCTATCTCGCCTGTGCTAGGCTGCCCGGGGGCAGACCTGCCCAGCTGGCTACCGGGATAAGTTGCCACAAAGAAGCCCAGCCTTGTTCTTTCTCTTTGCTGACAGATAGACCTCAGTCCTCACTGAAATGGCTGAAGCTGAGGGGTGCTGGGAACTGAGATATGAACCAATCTGGGACACCTGAGTTGGTGACACAGCTCCGATAAGATCAGGTTTATTCCCTGCTCTCTTGCCACAGCAGAGGACTCAGTGTCACAGGCTCTGGAGAAGCATGGAGGGCAGGGCTCAGGCAGGGTGTGCCAGTGCAGGATTTGAACTAAAGGCACCAGGAAGCACCAAAACTGCAGACAGGAACTCTATTCTTCTCATCTCCCTTCCTGCCAGAGGCAGGCTCAGAGTAGCCATCTCGCACCTCCCTAAACCAGTGGGGGCTCTGTCCTTACCAAGCTCCTTGGGCTCCTGGGAATTGTTCCCGCAGCTTTCAGTGCCAGGCAAAGCTCCCTCTGCTGCAGCTCTGTCCACAGGCTCCCCTCCTGAAGACTCAGGGGCAACAGTAATATTCCCCTTGAAAGAGAAAGAAAGAAATCATTCTCACCACTTACACAAAACCTGGTCCAACAACTCCATGGCTCACACACTTAATCCCTTGTTCCTAACAAGAACTCTGAGCCCTAAAGTGCCACGGGGAGACTGGTTTTCTTCTCCATCTGCAGGAGGAAAACCCTGGGCCAGTGCTGGCGGACACCAGAGGGACGAAGAGCGTGCCCTTGCCCAACAGCAGTACCCCTCAGCACACCTTCTGCCCAGTCCCAGATGTATATTCCTCGCTCACCAGGATAGAAGGAGGTGACTTAATCTCGGATAGTTCCTATGAGTTTATTGTATGATTCAAGGTGCAGGAAAAGTTAGAGAGAAAAGGTGGTGGACTGAAAGGAGTAGGGAGACAACAGCAAAGGAGGGCACTGGGGAGAGAATCCAACTGTTGAGGGAGGGTCCAGGGTATATAAATGGATATGAGTGGGAGGGGTCACAATACAAATGATCCAATGGAAGAAGGAACAGGAGGAGGGGCAAATATGAGGTGTTGGAGAACAGTCCAATGGGGAGTGAGGAGGGGGTGGTTTCAAGGGAACAACTGCTGGGAGATCGAAGTACAGAGAATGTTCTAGATAGGGTGTGTACAACACTTGTAATTTTCATACATGTCAGCATACCAGTTGTAGAGAACTGTGGGAAATAACTACAGCAACTCAGTCTAACTTAAACAACAGAAATCTCCCATGGCATCCCCGTGCCAATTCTACCACACCCATCACCCACACCAAAGCCCTGTAGAGTTCTTGTCTGAACAATCAAAAAGATTTGATTTCTAAAACAGTCCAAAAGCTGTCAAAGCTGACAGTGTTTAATGTGGGGGTGACACTGAACACATGGATTGGCTGCTAAGGAGGAGTCCTGCCAGCTCCTGGCACAGGGATGTGCTCCTCCCTCCACAACCCTGAGCACAGCAGTCTCATCCAGGCTGCACCTTGGCAGGGACAGTGTAGGAACACACATCTCTTCCCACAGAGATGCCCAAGAGCAAGGGGACTGAGCTCTGCAACATGGACAGCAAGACTGGCCAGTTAGCCCAGCTGAGGATTTCCCAGAAGGAAACTGCAGTGCAGGCACCAGCTTACTGAGGACAAGAAAGCTGCAGCTCCAACCCAGCCCCAGCCACGGCTCTGGGAGCGCCTACAGGCACGGCAGGACTCACACAGCAGCAGCAGCTGCAGCCCAGCCCTTGCTTTGCCTTGGCCTTCCCACCCAATAGAGGCACAGCCCTCATCTGCTGCTGGAACAGAGGCACCTCTGGCATGTCCCTCCCTGCACGGGACACTTGGCTTTCAGTGCCAGTTCTCCAAACACTCTTCTCTTCTTTCCCATCAAACAAAGCCTCTTAGAACCTACATAGCTTCCACTTCCTTACCACAAATGCCCCTGCACCACGGATTCTTCCCAGTAGAAGGAGCAACCAAACCTGGTGAACACCTTTCACCCTCATTTAAGGGCTATCCCCCTTTTTCATTCCTTCTTCTTCTGGAAATCGTCTTCCAGCAAGCAAATTCTTCCCTGTCCATTCACAGCTGAACTCAGGAAGCTTTTCCTTCTTAGCCACACAACAACATTCACAAGCTCTCAGTCCAGCCTCTTTCTTCCCTGTCCAATGCAGTTACCTGTGCAGAAGGAGCAAACATCTCCTCCAGCATCTCAAGCACCATGTCCAGATCCAGCAGTGGCAATTCCTCTTCCCCAGGAGTATTCCACAGCCAGCTGGGGGCTGTCCCTGCTGCAAAACCTGCACTGCCAGCTGGAGTGCTGGGGGCTGAAGTGTCTGGGGTGGCTGCAAGAATCCAAACACATTGGTCAGGTTCCATAATGTGTTTTTGGTGTGCAGAGCTCTGGTGCTGCCTTGGATCAAACATCACAGGAAGCACAGAGCAACCTCAGTTCCAGAAATGTGTTCAGACTTCCTGGGGGATTGGAAGTAAAATGTATTTATTCTAATAATGTGTATGTATATCATAGGACAGACTGTAAAATTGGTCTGCACTTATACAAAACCACCTTATAATCACAGCCTTTCCTATCTCCCCAGTGGCTTTTTGATTTGATGGCTTCTTACTTTCTCATCACAAGAGACCACAGAAAGTGGATTCACCCAGAAAGAGCCCAGATCTGCAGACATGCATGCTAAACTTGAACTATGATTTTATTGTAAAAAGCAGCCTTGTGAGTGAGAAATTTAATAGCATTAGTGGAAGGAGAGACAATCTGAAAACATCTGCACTATTCTATCAGGGTCCTGGTCTGGCTTCATTGAAAGAAACGTGGGAGTTCACCTGACACTGAGCAGTTGTGGGCAAATGGTTTTCACCTTGCCCTTGTACCCCTATAGAGAGGCTGTCTGGAAAAAGCCTAGAACACCCTCCAAATCTACAGTAAGGACAGGAAAAGCTGGCAGAAATTGGTTTTGTTTCCACAGTTCCCCTTCCTAGTACACTTGACACCCTCTATTTATTCTCTCTTGAGATGTACTCACGACAGATCACTATGGGAGAATACTTCAAAGGGTCATTTTCCGTGATCTTTCTGAAAAGCAAGGGTAGAAACTCTTTCCCTACCTGATGGGCTGTGTGCTGCAGGTGCTGCTCTGGAGATGTATAGCTACTGGATCTCTGTAGAGGCCACAGAAGTGTTTTGCTGGTCCACAGAAACTGGTGGAATGATGAGCTCAGACTGGAGTTGAAATCTGTATGTGCCTGGCTGCTCTGATGAAATCCCAAGAGGTCCGGAGGTGGCAGACACTTTCTTGGGAGGTGCTGGGGAAGCCTCATGCTCTTGAGGACCTGGACTTGTCCTGGAAGGGCCTGGAGGCAGCTCTGAATCCTCAGGTGGGGCAGCAGCAAGGTTCTGGTGTGAGGGAGCTGTGCAACAGTGAGGGAAGAAAAAAAGAAGCAAAGGGAAGTCTGGGTCACTATTGGTCTTTGGGTGTATTTCCCTTGGCAGCAACTGTTCTTCTGTCAGGGAAAACAAAAACTCCCATCCTCCCAAGCAGGGTGAGAAAGAAAAAAATCACCACATGTTCTGGGGCTTTGCAACAACCAATTCCTTGTCTAGTGAGTTCTCCCCTACTTGTTCATCTGTCTGGGAAGACTGTCCCACTGCCATTCCTTGGAAGGAGGCAAGTGCCAGAAACCCAGCTGCCAGGTCTCTTCCCGTCTGCTCCAAAGGAATAAAGAAACTTTACAATCCCAGCCTTTCCTATCTCCCCAGCAGCTTTTGGACTTGGCTACTTTGTGTTTCTCATCACAAAAGACCACAGAAAGTGGATTCACCCAGGAAGAGCCCAGATCTGCAGACACGCATGCTAAACTTGTACTGTGAGTTTATTCAAAAAACATCCTTATGGGTGAGGCCATATTCTGCAGCTGTAGCTGTTGTGGGGCACACAGGGCTCATTTCAATGGCACGGCAGTCTTAAACATCTGCAATATCCTGTCACCATCCTAGTTTGGCTTCCTTCAAAGAAAGGGGAGAGTACACCTAACACTGACCACTTGTTAGGGAGTATCTTTCACCTTACCCTTGTACCCTTACAGAGAGGCTGTCTGGAAAATGCCCAGAACACCCTCCAAATCTTCAGCAAGTACAGGAGAAGCAGGCAGAGAATCTTTATGTTTTCAAGATTCTCCTTCCTAGCCGACTTGACACTTTCTACCTGATTCTCACTTGAGATCTATCCATGAGAGCACACAGGGAACTGTCCCACTAGCCCTCCATAGCAGGAGGCAACCACCAGAAACCCAACTGCCAGGTGTTTTCCCCTCTGCTCCAAAGGGACACAAAGACTTCATGATAACAGCCTTTCCTATCTCCCCAGACTTCAAAGAGTCGGTTTCCAGGACCTGTTTGAAAAGGAAGGGTAGAAATTCTTTCCCTGCCTGATGGATTGTTGGCTGGGGTGTGCTGCTCTGCAGCTCTGCAGCTGCTACTCTCTTGAAGGGCCCTGCAGGCGGCCTCAGGGTTGATGTGAGTCAGGCGAACCATGAGCGCAGGCTGGTGTTTGAGGTCCATGTGAACCAGAGGAATGGTGACCTTGCGGAGATTAGATTTACGGATGAGTTCCCTTGATGGCTTGTCTGGTGAAACCCAAAGAAGTCTGGAAGTGACAAGGACATTCTTGGGAGGTGCTGGAGAAGCGTTTGAATCCTGAGCACCTGCACTTCGCCTGGAAAGGCCCAGAGGCAGCTCTAAACCCTCAGGTGAGGCAGGTGAGCTTCTCACATGAGGGAACTGTGCAGTAGTGAGTGAAGAAGAAAGGAAGCAAAGTAAAGGCTGGGTCTCCATTGGCCTTTGGGTGTGCTTCCCTTGGCAGCAACGATACTTCTGTCAGGGAAGACAAAAGCTCCCATTGTCCCAAGCAGGGTGAGAAAGAAGAAAAAAGAACCAAACATGTTCTGGGGCTATTCATTAGCAGTTCCTTGTCTACTGAGCTCTCCCTCGTTCTTTCAGCTCTTGGGGAAATCTGTCCTGCTACTGTTCCTTGGCAGGAGATAGGTGCCAGAAACCCAACTGCCAGGCCTTTTCCCCACTGCCCCTGAGGGACAGGAGGCTCCCTCCAGCTGGGCGTGAGAAGGACCAAACCCTCGGCTCACGCACACACGGAGAGCTACCCAAGCATCCCAGGGTAGGGCAAGGAGCAGCACCGGCCTGTTACAGTGGTTTTCTGGGGTCCCAGGATGAGGGAAGAGACGAGACAGTTGACTCCATGCATCAGAAGGCTTGATTTATTATGATATGATATATAAGATATAAAAACTATACTAAAAGAATAAAGCTAGAGATTTCACTACCAAGGCTATCCTAAGAATAGAAAAGAATGTGTAAACTGAAGTCTTCTCAGCCCGAGACGGGCCGAACAGGTGAATTGTGATAGGCTCTTAATTGCAAACAGTCTGACGGGGCCAATCACAGATTTCTCCCCGTTGCATTCCACAGCAGCAGATAAGAATTGTTTACAGTTTGTTCCGAGGCCTCTCAGCTCTCAGGAGAGGAAAATTCCTAAGTAAAGGATTTTTCATAAACTATGTCGGTGACATCTCACCCTTCTTATTTTAGTAAATTAAAAAGAAAATATCACTCAAATGCTGGCGTGGAACCATCAGGGAAACTCTTCACCTGCAGAACACCAAATTCCCATCACATCACCAAAACAATCTTAAAATAGAAGAAAATGCAAAAACAGTCCAAGGAAAGTTCATTGCTTCAAGTCCAAACAGCTGAGTTTCAGGAAAAAGTCCAAACTGAAGATGTTCTTTGACAGTGCTGAAAAGTCCCTTTTGGTCCTGAAACAGGCTTGCAAAACTTTCTGAGCTGCTAGCTCTTTCAACCCTTTTCATTTAATTTTTTTTTTTTTTTTTTTTTTTTTTTTTGAAAGAGCAGCAGCAGAGAGTGGTCCACTGAGACCTCAAACAGGCTGGTCCACCAGCCACTGTTTGCAGGGGGCCCTGCACCCCGTGGAGGGAACAGGGACCCCAGACCCGGCTCACAGAATGGTGGGCCAGGTCCAGGCGGGGGGAAGAAAGCCCCCAAACCCAACAGGCGCTGGCCGGGACGCCCAGGCCCAGGGAACCGAGCCAAACGGCCCAGACCCGGCCCACGGAGCGGGCCCTGTGTTCTCTCAATCCGGCACACAGCTGCCGATATCTGGGCAGCCCGAGTGACCGAACGCTTCAGCCCCGCTGAACTGGTGCAGACCAGCAGCTGGGGAAGAAAGGCTTTCCAAGGGAACAACACCCCAGCTCTGGGGGTGCTTTGTCCCCACAGCAGATGAGCGATGCTCACTTGGCACTGTGTCTCCTGCCTCTGCATTGCAAATGCAGAAGGTGTTCCCTCTGTCTGCCCCT
This sequence comes from Serinus canaria, assembly GCF_022539315.1. Lineage (NCBI taxonomy): Eukaryota > Metazoa > Chordata > Aves > Passeriformes > Fringillidae > Serinus > Serinus canaria. Next base: position 13,336,133 of record NC_066343.1, read on the forward strand.
CGGCACCACCCCCTGCAGGCTGGGGACCGGAGGCAGACGGCTCATCAGGAACCCCCTCCCCCACACCGCAAGGGTGCACAGGGGGAGTCAGGCATTCCAACCCCCAGCGGGAAACCCCGAACCAGACCCGGGTCAGCCCGCGAAAAACACCGAGATTGAAAGCAAGCAGGCGGCCTGAGCCTGCGATCAGCTGCCTAGCCACACCCCCCCCACGGAGGGGCAAGCCTAAGTCCCCTTCCCCCGTCCCAGCCCCCCTTGCAGGGGCAGCCTCGGGACAGCCAGAAAAGCTCAGGGGGAAATCCAAGCTGATCGCAGGGGCCGTGGCAGCCGCCACGAGAGGCGGCGGGGCCATGGGCGGCTCTGATGATGGTTCCGCTTGGTGGTTCTCAACCTCAGCCTCCTCCACCGGCGCGGCAGGCGAAGGCGAGGCCGCCGCGGTCGGAGCCCTCACTGGCTCTGCTGGAGGGTCGGACGCGGGAGGGACCGGCGCGGACGGCGTGAGACCAACCCCCGCCGGCGGCGGGCCCGCGGGAGGGGCTGCAGGTCCCGACTCCGGGGCAGGGTGCTGTTGATTGTCGCTGCTGTCGAGTGTGTCGCCTAGCAACGCGGGCGAAGCCGCGGGAGGCAGTGCTTTCGTCCTGGAACCTCCAACAAGCTCTGTTGGAGGCGATGGGTCCACCCCCGCCGGAGGCGGACCTGCGGGAGGGGCTGCAGGGACCGGCCCCTCCTCTGGGGCGAGCAGGGCGGGGCCCTTGGCCCCGGTTCAGGTGACAGAGCCAACCCACCTCCCCCCTGAGAGGAGCGAGGGGGGGAAGGCAGGTCCGTCGGCTCCTGCTCCAAGGTCGCAGAAAAAAACTTGTCTTCTGCCGCGGGCAAAGCGTCGCCCCCCTGCTCCGAGTCGGGGGGGATGGGAAACTGCAGGCTGCAGATTCGGACAGGCTTGCCTTTTTCCAGCTCCAGGGAGAAGGGAGACAAGCCCTGTGCATTTGCAATCCACTGATATGCTAAAGCTTTCTGTTTCAAAACTGGGAAGAGAGTTCTGAAATGCGGGTAGATCTGAGGAAAGCCGAATCCCCGGTAGAAAAGATCTCTGATAATGAATTCCATGCATTCCCGAACATATGAGTCAAAGGCATACAGCACATCAGAGAAAAAACCATGGTGTTTTGCCCACCTGAAAAACTCATAGAAATGCATCGTTAGCATAGGAATGCTGTCCTCCCGAACCCATTTTCGCCAGAGGCCGATAAGTTTCTCCTCTGAGGGAGAGAATGAAACCTCCGCCTCCGTAGGCACCCCCGTCCATAACCAAATCTGCCTCACACAAAGGGCAGCATTTTCAGGAAGGGAACTGTAAACAGTACCTTGCGACAGTGTCCTCTGGGCTTCAGCAGATTGCATTGTGCTGCGAAGACTCCCGGACGTCTTGTCTCGGAGACTTTTCAAAGGTTCTCTCTGTGGCCAGCCTTGGCTGTGAACTCTGCCCAATTTCAGGATCTTCAGTTCTTCAGCTTCTGGCTAGAAGCCACTTCTGTGACGATGTCCCTTTTTTCACTCAGGGTCACCATTTGTTACAGTGGTTTTCTGGGGTCCCAGGATGAGGGAGGAGACGAGACAGTTGACTCAGAAGGCTTGATTTATTATGATATGATATATAAGATATAAAAACTATACTAAAAGAATAAAGATAAAGATTTCACTACCAAGGCTGTGCTAAGAATAGAAAAGAATGTGTAAACTGAAGTCTTCTCAGCCCGAGACGGGCCAAACAGGTGAATTGTGATAGGCTCTTAATTGCAAACAGTCTGACGGGGCCAATCACAGATTTCTCCCCGTTACATTCCACAGCAGCAGATAAGAATTGTTTACAATTTGTTCCGAGGCCTCTCAGCTCTCAGGAGAGGAAAATTCCTAAGTAAAGGATTTTTCATAAACTATGTCTGTGACACCAGCCATGGTGCATGGCTGGGCCAGCTGCAGCCAAGTGGGCCAAGCTGTGGTGAGCGCAGCCACAGCGGGATGGTCCCACAGCCCCGGCAGTCCAGCATAGCCAGCACAGCTCCCGGGCCTGCCAGCACAGCTGCCTTGCCCAAGGGGAGCCCCTGTGCCAGCCGGGGCAGCTGCGCTGAGCAGCCCCAGCACGGGCAGGGCCCACTCCTGCCTCGCTGGGCAGTGCCGACGGCCACAGCCCACGCCGCCCGCAGCTCCCACCCTGTCTCACCGGCTCTGGGCAGCTGCCCGATGGGGAAGGAGGGCACCGCCTGCTCATTGTAGAGCTGCTGGAAGCGGCTGGGCTGGCGGCTGCGCACCTCCAGCCCCGCTGCCAGCCGCTGCCTGTTGGCCCGGGTCAGGCGCTTGATGCGGAGCAGGAGGTCGGGGCGGTCACGCCGAAAGTTGGGGTTCCTGAAGTGGAGCCAGCCCCCAGTATCGGCCGGCTCATCTGAGCCAACCCAGCCCGGCACCTTTTGGAAGCCATAGAGGTTGAGCTGCCGCACATTGCTACCAAAGTGTGTGGCTTGGAAGGACTCCAGTACTGGCCCCGCCCCGTCAGCGCCCACCCCGTGGGCGTCTCCCGACCTGAGCAGCTCTCGCTCGAAGAGGAAGCGGTCAATGAGCAGCCTCTGGGTCCGGCTGTCCCAGCGCACGGAGCAGACGTGGGGGCTGTTGGCCAGGCTCCAAAGCTTGGCGGGGAAGGTGCTGGCGCTGAGCCCGGCGGCGGGCAGCGGCAGCTCCGCCATGGTGTCGATCGCCGACTGTTGCCACAACAGTTGCGCGCAGCCTTAGGGGGGGCACTGTGCTCATGCCCACACGCACCCAGCGCGGCCCCGGGGCTGGCAGGACTTGGCGGGGACGAGTGCGGCAGAGTCGGGGCTGCGGGCATAGCGCAGGCGGGGCGGCACCGGGGCCGGCCGGGCTTGGCTCTGCATGGCCAGGTGCGAACCCTCTCTCTGGCTGCAGTCATCCTTCTGCGTTTGCTTTTGTGAAATACAAAGCTGTGTTTCGTGTCAGGTACATACAAGCAATGTGTGTATTTGTGATTGTAATATGTATGGAAACCGACCATGGGACACTTATAAAGACAAATTCTAATAATAACTGAGAAAAATGAAGCATGGAAGAAGGCCTTTGAACCTATCGTTTGTTTGCAATTAACCTTTACAAGTCTTAAGCTGATTTAGGAGCATTTGAATTAAAGCTTTAAGGATGTTGCTTTTTGACAGGAACTTTCTGCTGGTAGTTAAGCCAAAAGAATTTTGCAATAATAAGCCTTTGAAGTATAATTTTAGAATATTGCTTGTAGTAAGGATCTTTTGAAACTATAGCTTTAGAATATATAAAAAGGAAACATGCAGCTTGAGAAAGGAAGGTGGACACCAATTGAAGGATTAATAGTTTCAACCAAGGGAAGCGGGACATCACTGTTACGAGATCTATAGTCCTTGCAATCAAAAGATGCACCCATAACTGGAAGGTGGACTTCACCACATGAAATACTCCTTCCTTCTTTCGGAAACTGGACCATCACCGCCTGGGATACTCTTTTTGTGATGTACATCCTGAGAGAAAATAAATCACGATGGTATATAGTATTGTGATGTAAAAATTGGAAAATAGAAACTGCTGATGAGTAAAAATTTGGAATAGAAACTGCTGAGAAAGCTTATGAGTACCCCTATAAATACCTGTAATCCTCAACTATTGGTGTGCAGTTGGATGGAAAACTTCCTGTACCCAGCGCTGTATTGCTCATAATTTACCGTATTAATTAATAAATTGATGGCTGCTTGAATATTGGGCTAGTCAGGCTTCTTATTTATAACATTTTGCAGCACAACCCCAAAGCACCAAGACAAGGAAAATAAAAAAGCCGCTTCCCAGGCAGTCAGCCTACTGCAGCTCTTGATGCCTGGGGTTATTCCTGCTCAGGTCCAAGACTTCTCATTTCCCTTCCCCCATCAGATTCCCCTCAGGCCAACTCTATAGCCTGCCAAGTCCCCTCTGAATGGCACAAGCGTTTGGGCTATCAGCTGCTCCTGCCACTTTTGTGTTCTCTGCAGACTTGCTGAGGGTAAACTGCTCCTCCAGGCTGGCCATTAGTGAAGACATTAAAGAGTATCTGCCCCAGCATCAGCCCCTGGGGGTCAGAGCTGACTCTGTCCTTCTTAATCTCTTGGAAGAAATCAGTCTATTAGACCAATGCTGAATGTTTCTAGCTAGGCAATTCCAGCAAAAATAGCCAGTCAGAAAAATTAAGCTCTAAATACAGTCTATTAAATTCTTCTTTCTGCTACCATTCCATGCCACAAAAAAGATCTTGCTTTCTTTCCAGTATTAGACAGCTGATTAAAGAAAAAAACCGAAAAAAACCAAAAAAAAAAAACCAAGACAAAAGTCTCCTTAATGGAATGTAAATATGCCTATTTTTCAGAAGACACATAACTTAGATTTTCTTTCAGGATTAGACTGAGAGGAAACTATTTGATAGCTTTCAGAATTTTTATATTTTGTTGTCTCCAACTGTTTGGAAAACTGGTAGAACATGGTGAAGACGTAGTGCTTTTGAAAATCTCCTTCTGAAGTTTTACATGCTTGTATTACATCTAGAAGTACCTACAAGAATTTTAGGAAACCTGTAGCACAGATTCCTTCCTTTCAAAATTAGGAAATGCCAGTTTGTTTGATCTTTGGTTTTTTATCTTGTGTTTCTGATTCCCATGTTTTTATATGCATATGTATCTTTATTTAGTATCATGGTGACAGTCGATTTTCCTTCAGATCCCAAAATCATCAGTGCTCAGAATAGCAGATGAACAACTAATCAGTATTCTTTTTCACCTCTCTTATTTCATAATAAGCTCAGACGCCACTGATCTTTTGGGAATCCAGGACAATGGAGGGAAGATTCAGCTATCAAGCCCTGTGAATTCTCTCTTCTCCCCTTTTCCATTCCCCTTGTCCTTCATCTCTTGCCTGACCTCAGGGCCCTTTCCCCTCCTGCCAGGCCCTCTGTTTGCTGCACTGCAGTGAAGCTCTCAGCTGTGGGTTCCCCAGCGTGGCGGCTCCAGGCTGGGGGCAGCAGAAGCCAACTGTTGCTGAGAGCTCAGACACCCCCTGGGCCAGCTCGGCTTTCAGCTGCCAGGGCAGCATGGAGGAAAAGGGGGCAAGAGAGAGCTGAGGATGCTGCCAGAGCAGCCCTTGGGCAGTGCAGGGTGAGAGTGGCTTAAACTGCAGCTGAGCCCCACTGCCGGGGCACAGGAGGCTGCTCTGCCTCGGCCAGGGCTGTGCCATCCATCCAGGCAGAAAGGCAGTGCCAGTGGGCTCTGATGGGGGAGAGCAGGCTCCATCCACACGAAAACTTGGTCAGTCCTTGGAAAACCTCCCTTTGTCCTTCTGTCTGAACATTGACAGTGGTTTGGAAAACAGGAAAATGAATCCACAAACCCCAGAGGTTTATGTCCATAAAGGAGACAGAGGAGTCCTTTATGGCTTTATTTGAATAAAGGGAGAGGCCGTGGGGCATTCCCCTTGGATCTCTCAAATTTTTGGAGGACGCAGCCTCCTTTCTATCCTAATTTCGTGGCCGTATTTCCCGTCTCTTTTTCCCCATTGGCTGAGGTACTTGAGAGGTACGACTACCCAATACGCCTGATACCAAAGATTTCCCTCTAATATATAACCCTCCCTTTTCATTTTTAATTCTTAGAGAATTTAGGGGTTTTTCTTCTCCATTGTTTCTTTCATCTCTCAATGTCTAATTTCATTTATCAGCAATCCTAAAATTTATTTGTAAAAGCAAATCTCTTTTCCCATTCATCAATCAGTGGAATCCTTCCAATTGTTTCTTTTATCTTCCAGAGCTAGTTTAATCTACCAGCACACCCACAGCTTGTTTGTAAAGATAAATCCACTGTTCCTCTTAGAGGTGACAGGAGACAATAGATTATAACTTGTAAACCGATTTCCATGGGTTTTTTGTTTGCGTGGGGGTTTTTGGTTTGCTGTGGTGTTTCGTTTGGTTTGAGGTTTTTTTGCATGTGTGTGAGGCTTAAGTGTGTCCTAAAGTTCTTGTGCATTCATGAGGCTGTAGAGTGGCCTCCACGGGGATCTCCTTGGCCATGCACAAGCCGAGAGAGCAGCACTGGCACCTCAGGCCGAGCACAAAGGAGCACAGGATGATCTGCAGGGTGCTCTGTAACAATAGGCACTTTGAGTTGTTGTCCAGTGTGTAAGAACTGCATCCCCTCTTCTTCAGATTCTCCTAAAAATATCCACTGTGATTGTTTTGTATGATGCAGCTCTCTTAAGCCCCTATTACACTGTATCTGCAGAAGCATTCACACAGATGTTTGCTAAAACAATTCTGCTCCAGCTGAAAAGCACCGGGTACCCTGAGCAATAGCAGTGGGCAAATGGATGTAGAGAGACTTCAGGAGCAGAAGCAGCATTAAATCCATGACAATTATGGAGATGTGAAAATACAGAAATCCACCCATGGTTGCACAGCCCACACATCTCCACTGGGTTTTGCAGAAGGGCAGCAAATAATGCCCAGGTGTGGAGACCATGAAATGGTGCTGCACTTCTTTGTCATTTGGCAGAGCTGTGGGAGTCAGGGATTAAGGGTGATTTTGGAACAGCAAGAAAAAAGGGATTGTTATGAATTTGTTGTTAAAATGTTTGGGGAATGGGGAGTTATTTGCTGTGGGGGAAGGGAAGGAGTCCAGGACTTGGTGGGGGCAGAGGGTGGACAATTCAGAGAGTGATTGGGCCGGAGCACCAACCAATCACTTGACGCCCTGGAGAAATGATTGGTAGAAAATGAACATCGGTAAGGACCAATCAAAGTGCCCGAATTCCACCAATCGGTGCACAGATCCAAAACCCACCAATCCTGGACCAGGGATGCCTATAAAAAGGGGGGTTTTCTGTTCTGGGGGGTTCTTTTTTTTCTGTTCAGTTCTATTCTTTTGTTCCTCCTTTGAGCTGTTATGTGGGGATCTGGGCTTATCCCGGATCCTCTGTTCCCCCCCGCTTGTGTTTTAATAAACGAGAGCCTTTTTCTATCCCTAAAATTTGGCCTCGTTCGCTTTTCATAACATCTTGGGGACTCGTCCGGGAGCGGCCATGACCCTGAGGCGGTCCGGGGTAGCCTGGAACCCAGGGAGACGCGTCCAGCCACATTTTTTTTGGCTGCCCGGATCTGGGACTACGTCGGACCGAGGAGGGGGGCACGCCGACTCCCGAGGTCGGAGGGAACAGCAGCAGCTCAAAAGAGGTAAGCCCTCTGAGAGGGAGTGAGGGAGGCTCCTGGGGTGGTTTTAGTCAGTGGTCCGAATAGCTCCCCTTGAAATAGGACCCCAGTTGAAGGGGGTCATAGAGGGGGGCACACCCGGCACCCTGAACTACGACCCCAGCAAAAGGGGGTCATAGGGCTGTCTGGGTAGGGTTAGTGAGGCAGACTTGCCCAGGCAAGGGGCTCTGCCCACTAACTAAAACCATCTGGAGGGCTGTTCCAAAGGGGCAGACTGAGAGGAGTCTGACCCCTGAGGAACTAGGACCTTAGGTGTGGTAGAGAATACTTCCACACGGAGACTGCAGCATAAAGCAGCCACCGTGCGGGGGAGCGCCTCTTCTTCAAGGCCAGGGAGGGGGAGGGTGCCCCACCTAGGGGGAGTAGGGTCCCTCTGAACTAGGACCCCAGTCGAAGGGGGTCATAGGAGGAAGTAGGCCACCCTGAGCTAGGATCCTAGCTGAAGGGGGTCATAGGGGTAGCTGAAAATTTCTTCACAGGGTGGTGACTCACAGAGGGGAGGTGGGCTGCCAGCTGTGGAAGGGCCTTTCCAGTTGCTAGGACTGGAAAAGAGGTTAGAACTGGCCGAAAGTTAGGAAAAAATTTTTTTGGTATATTTGAATTGAGTTTAAAATATAAGGAGTGAGGTTCTGGGGTGAGGGCTAGCCAAAAGTCCCCAGACAACTCCCAAAGCTGATTCTAAGTGACTGGCTGAGCAGTGGCCATTTTAAGTTTTAACTAAAGGTGTGCTTAAGAGTGAAGGCTGTGTCAGCTATTTTAAGCTGACACAGCCTTCACTCTTAAGCACACCTCTTAAGCACATTCTTAAGTTGTCGGTTTGGCCATTTTGGGTAAGGTTGTACTAAGTGGGCAGGCTGTGTGTCAGCCATTTTAAGTTAATATTGTCTGGCAGTTTGAAGGCCAAGTTTATTTTAATTAGTAATTGAAATCTTTGTATTTCATACATTTGAATATTTGATTCTGTTAGAATTGATAAGTTTATTTCTAAAATTGAGTTATTCCTATACCATTACATTGAAGTCATTATACTTTTTCTAATACTGTCCAGATTCAAAAACAGTTAGTCTCCCTAAAATTAGTAATTATATTTACAACCCCTACATTCATCCATCTCAATTTATTAATTTATATTTGCTATTTTTAGTCAAATTCCCGCGTTCTGACAGTTTAATTTACCCTTTTATATTAGTTGTTTAACCACAATTATGTAATTTAATTCCCAGAAAACCTGCCATTTTTATTTTGATTCCCACACTAAATCACCATATTTATTTTATTTCATTCTCATAAAATCGGCCATTTTTATTTCCATTCCCACGTTTAATAATTCCCACACCATTTTTATTTTGATTCCCACACTAAGTCGCCATATTTATTTTATTTCATTCCCATAAAATCGGCCATTTTTATTTCCATTCCCACATTTGCTAAGTTGCTATTTTATTTATTAACTTATCTTTTATATTTAAATTGGCATATTTATTTTAGTTTAGTTTAATAGACTACATTTTATTTTATTCCTATAAAATGCACCATTCGTATTTTTGATTCCCATACTCGCCATACTTATTTTATTTTATTCCCACGCTTGGTGTTTTCTTACATTTAGTTATATTTAACTTCTTTAGTAGAGTTGTGTTGTTTGTTACAAAGTACATTGAGAAGGAATAGTTAAACTTTAAGGAAAATGGGACAGTGTGCTGGAAAGAGAGTTGTTAAGAAAGGGAAAGAAAAGCAAACCTTTAAAAGCATACCACCTAATAGTCCATTGGGAAGGATGTTAGACAGTTGGGATAGTAAGGAAAAATTAAAAGAGTTGAATAGAATCCAAATGATAAAATACTGTACTGAAATATGGCCTAAAGAAAGTATAGCAGAAGGTCCAGTATATTGGCCATGGTATGGCACTGAAGAAAAATGGTTATGTGTAGCTCTAAACAGACATGTTAATACCAGGATAGAACCATGCCAACAAGAAATTAAGTATGCTAGATGTTAGATGGAAAGAGAAAAACAAGAAGGAGAGATAAAAGTGTATAAAGTCTCTAAAGAAAGGGAAAACGAAGTTAGCAAATTACCAGAAAAGAGGTGGAATTCATTAGATCATCTTCCTCCTCCTCCCCCTCCAGATCCAATAGAATACCTCCCATTACCTCCCCCTCCCTTTACACCACCTGCGGTAATCCATGTTTTTCCTGGGCCTTATATGAGTCCAAATCTGGCTAGTATAAGACTCTAGCCCACACGGATCCGCATAGACAAAGGTAAAAGACGAGAGGCGCTCTTCTCCACGTGGGTGCAAGTATCCTGTTTATTGGCTTGGGACAGGACACAGGTGATGGGTCACCCAGGTACAAAAGAGGGGTTGGAGCTCTCACACAGGAGGTTTTATACCCTAGGGGGTGGGGGCGGGGGGAGAGAGAACCGGAGCCAATGGGATGCCACCTGGGAGGGGCGAAGTACCTGTGAGACAGACCAGGTGTGTGTAACAGGGGGGTGTGCAAGGGGGAAACCATGTGATGAGGGAGCGGGGAAAACCCGCCACCAGTGCATCAACCAAATAAGCTATTTAGTGCAATACAACAACCACCTATAAACAATTTACCACCACCTCCTCCAGACTTATATCCCACGATACCAAACATGGAGGAAAGAACAATTACAGAAAAATCCCCTCCCTCCTCAAATAAAGAACACCATATTGTAGATACATCCTCCTCTATGTCCTCTCCCTTCACAGTAACACCTGAGCCTGAGCACTCAAATTCAACTTCAATTTTGCCGAGTGCATCAAATTCTAGAAATATTACTCAGAGTACTCCAACTCCAATTGTAATTCCTAAAACCTTCCAAAATCCTCCTTTTTATTTTTCCCCTATATTTCCACCAACCCCTCAAAATCCTATTTTTAGTACTCCCCTTTATATACCCCATGCAAAGACCAACCAGAAGAGAAACATTTATTAACAGAAACAGCCTGCTGTTGTAAAAATAGGGAGGAAAATAAAATAAGTGAACCTGACAAGCAAATAGGAGGTCACCCATATAATACTAGATTTCAAACAAGGAAAATGAAGGAAAATCCAGAGAAGGCTGAAAAATTATTTCCTCTAAGAGAAGTACCTATGGGTGGAGCTAGGGGAGCTATAGGGTTTGTGAATGCACCATTGACTGCCTCAGAAGTCAGAAACTTTAAGAAAGAGATCAAACCTTTATTGGAAGACCCCATAGGTATCTCCCAGCAATTGGATCAGTTCTTAGGACCAAATATTTATATGTGGGAGGAGCTAAATTCAATTTTAGACATATTATTTTCCTCAGAAGAAATACAAATGATTAGAGCAGCAGGCATGAAAATATGGGAAAGAGAAAATCGAGGGGGTCCTAGGGGGGAAGATAAAATGCCACTTAACGTACCAGATTGGGATCCGAACGAGGAGGAAGGAAGAACAAACATGAGACAATACAGAACATTAATAATCAGAGGAATACGAGAAGCAGTACCAAGAACAAATAATGCTAGATTAGCTTTTGACAGTCAACAGGAAAAAGAGGAGTCACCAAGTGCCTGGTTGGAAAGGTTAAAAAGGAATTTCAGATTATATTCAAGTGTAGACCCAGACAGTCCAGAGGGACAAGTGTTAGTTAAGATACAATTTGTTACAAAGGCATGGGTTGACATAAGGAGAAATCTAGAAAAGATAGATGATTGGCAAGAGAAGGGAATGAATTAATTATTAAGAGAGGTACAGAAAGTATATTTGAGGAGAGATGAAGAGATGACAAGGACAAAGGCAAAAATCATGGTGGCAGTGGCAAGGGAGAGTGCGAGATTTGGAAATGATGGAGTAGTGGGAGGAGAAGGAAATAATTATAATGGACCTAGGGGAAGTGAGCTTCGAGGGGCTAGAACAAGAGAAAATGTAAGATTTGGAGACATGGAGACACCTAAAGAGGGAAAGGATAAATATCTTGGACCAAGGGGACCATTTATTGGAAACTCTGGATATAATAAGGACAGTAGAACGCAGTGGATAGAAGGGAGACCACCATGGGCAGAAGTTATATGTTTTTACTGTGGAGAAAAAGGGCATACCAGGAATTTTTGCAAAAAAAGAAAGATAGATGATGCTATGTCTCAAGAACAAGATGCATTAGAAAAGAAATTAAAAGGAGATGATTAGGGGTGTCGGGGGCTCTATGCTCTGAGGGATGAAATAGGTCATCAAAAAGAGCCCCTGGTAAACTTGGAAATTGGCCCTCAGAGCGAAGAGATTGAATTTTTGGTAGACACTGGAGCAGATAGATCAAGTGTGTCAAAAATACCAAAAGGATGCAAACTAAGTAATTAGACTTGTAAAGTTAGGGGTGCTGAAAATAACCCTTTTGAAGTACCTGTCATAGAAGATGTAACCATAAAAGGAAGTTTTAGAGAAGGCTGTACTGATCTCCTATATATGCCAGAACTTGATTCGAATCTTCTAGGCTGGGACTTACAGGTGCAACAAAAGATAGGAGTGGTACCCGAAGGGAAGCGTATGATAGCAAAAATGATGGTATTAAAAGAAGAAGATGAGAGAGGAATTAATTCAAATGTGTGGGCAGAGGAAGGAGGACATGGGTTGCTAGACATTCCACCAATAGAAATTAAAATGAAACCGAACCTTTCTCCAATCAGGGTCAAGAAATACCCAATTTCAGTAGAGGGAAAACAAGGACTGAAACCAGTTATAAAAAATCTGATAAAGGAAGGTATATTAGAACCATGTATGTCACCACACAACACGCCTATATTACCAATCAAGAAACCGGATGGCACATACCGTCTGGTTCAAGACCTACGAGAAGTAAACAAGCAGACGGTCACAAGGTATCCCGTGGTTGCCAACCCATATAATCTACTGAGTAAAGTACCAGCAAGCCATGTGTGGTTCAGTGTGGTAGACTTGAAGGATGCATTTTGGTCATGTCCACTAGAGAGAGAAAGCAGGAAATGGTTTGCATTTGAATGGGAAGATGAGGAGACGGGGAGGAAACAACAATTACAGTGGACAAGGTTGCCACAAGGGTTCACGGAGTCACCTAATTTGTTTGGACAGACTCTAAAAGAAATAATGAAACAATTTAAACCGGAAGGTAATTCTCAAGTTCTGCAATATGTAGATGATTTATTAATTTCTGGAGAGCAAAAAGAGGAAGTACAGAAAACAACAGTTAACTTGTTGAACTTCCTAGGTGAAAAAGGGTTAAAAGTATCAAAAAGAAAATTACAATTTGTGGAACCTGAAGTAAAGTATTTAGGACACTTAATTGGAAAAGGTTACAAGAAATTGGATGCTGATCGGATTCAAGGAATACTCTCGTTGCCAGCACCTAAAACAAAAACAGATGTAAGGAAATTATTGGGACTGATTGGATACTGTAAGTTGTGGATTGATGGTCATACAAAATTAGTCAAATTTCTGTACAATAAATTAGTTGTAGATGAACCTATTAATTGGAATAAAGATGATGATGAGAAATTAGAAGAATTAAAAGAAAAATTAGCAAATGCTCCAGTTTTAAGTCTACCGGACTTAAATAGACTGTTTGAACTGTTTGTTAATGTTGAAGATGGAATAGCTTATGGAGTCATAACACAGGACTGGTGTGGAGTACGGAAGCCTATTGCTTATATTTCAAAATTACTTGACCCAGTTGTCAGAGGTTGGCCTACATGTTTGCAAGCAGTAGCCGCAACAGTAATTCTCGTAGAAGAAGGCTACAAGTTGATCTTAGGCAATAAAATAAAAGTGTATACACCCCACGATTTGAAAAGCATATTAAACAAACGAGCGTGCCAGTGGATTTCCGATAGCAGACTGTTAAAGTATGAACTGATTTTAAATAATAGTGAAAATATAGAACTATCCACCACAAGAATACAGAACCCTGCTCAATTTTTATACGGAGAACCAAAAGAAGAGCTAGAACATCACTGCCTCGAGACTATAGACATGCAAATAAAAGTAAGAGAGGACTTACTAGAACAACCATTGCTGGAAGGCAAAATACTGTTTGTAGATGGATCATCTCGGGTAGTAGATGGGAAGCGAGCCTCAGGGTATGCTGTAGTAAATGGACACACGATGGCGATTATAGAACAAGGAAAATTACCTGTAAACTGGTCTGCTCCGTGTTGTGAAATCTATGCACTATTAAAAGGACTAAAATGGCTCAAAAAGAAAAGTGGAACTATCTATACTGACTCCAAATATGCTTATGGAGTAGTCCACACTTTTGGCAAAATCTGTGTGGAAAGAGGGTTTATAAATACAAAAGGAAAAACCTTGATCCACTAAGGCCTCATAAAGGCAGTTTTAGAAGCCTTGAAAGGACCTAAGGAAATTGCCATAGTTCATGTAAAAGGACATCAACGAGGGGATACTAAAGAAATAAAAGGGAATAATTTAGCTGATCTTGCAGCAAAATGGGCAGCTCTAGAGGACTCAGAAAAGATCTTTAAGTTGAATGAAATAGGAGATGGGAATGAAGAGGATAAAGGAATTGAGGAAATTCCTATATTTGATGAAAAAGAACAAGAAGAACTATGAAAACATGGTGCAACACAAAAAGAAACAGGGAAATGGGAAATGCCAGATGGGAGACAAGTACTAAACAAAGCACTCACCAAAAAGATAATGGAAGATCTGCATGCGTCAACTCATTGGGGAACCCAAGCATTGCATGACCATTTCATGAGGACCTATGTATGTATTGGGGTATGGGAAATTGCAAAAATAATAACTAGAGACTGCATGATTTGTCAAAGGATAAATAGAAAAGTGATGAGAAAACCACCTCAAGGGGGAAGAGAGCTAGCAAAAAGACCATTTCAAAGTGTCCAAATAGATTTCACAGAACTACCACAGGTGCAGAGATATAAGTATCTACTGGTAATAATAGACCACTTGACCCACTGGGTAGAAGCATATCCAACTATGGGAGAAACTGCAGAAATTGTAAGCAAGATCCTATTGGAACAAATCATACCCCGATACGGAATCATAAATACCATCGATTCAGATAGGGGTCCTCATTTCACAGCTAAAATAATACAACAACTCGTAGAAGCCCTAAACATCACATGGAAATTTCATGCACCCTGGAGGCCCCAAAGTTCTGGAAGAGTAGAAAGAATGAATCAAACTCTTAAGAATACGCTTGCCAAATTAACAGAGGAAACAAAGATGAATTGGTTAAAGTGTCTCCCTTTGGCTTTATTAAGAATGAGAACAAGACCGAGAGCAGATGTAGGAGTTTCCCCTTATGAAATGATGTTTGGGCTACCGTTTTTGACAACCTTAGGACATGCAGGAACATATGAGGAAGGAGAAGTGAGCACAAGGAAATATATATAAAGACTATCACCACTACTTTAGAAGAACTAAGAGTAAAAGGATATCTCCCTCAAACTACGCCTATAGATTTCAAGCTGCATAGACTTCAACTGGGTGTTGATCAGAACCTGGAAAGAACAGCCCTTAGTCCCACGATGGGAAGGCCCTTTTCAAGTACTATTGACCACTGAAACTGCTATACGGACCCAGGAACGGGGGTGGACACACATAACCCGAATAAAAGGGCCAGTTTCCACACCCAAGGAGAAGGACCCTTAAACTATAATACCTGAAAATTGTTGTATGATTGTTTAAATTAAAAGTTGTTAATATGTTCTAAATGAAGTTAATATTTAATGTAAAGATGTAAAAATTAATTTCTAGTATCTCTTGTTACAGATCAGAAGATCCAAGAAAAGAGATAGAGCATTCTCCCATGCATCTAGCAATCTGGCCCTAAAAAGAACAGAAGAAGCAAGTTTATACAAAAAGGAGAGACGTGACTGGGAGAGTGGTTTGTACCGGACCCCCATTCCTATGTATTCCTCCTACTTATGATCAATGAAGGAGGGACAGAGCCATGCGAGAAGTGTTACTACCCTTTGTATGAGGAGAATCTCGGACTGCTGTCCTCAGATTCCACACTAACCCAAGTCCGAATTGTATCAACTTTTCATCAGTAACAACTTGCATAGAGGACAGAAAAGCATATTGGCTATTCGAAAATATAGGAAATTTTAAACAAAAATTGTTGGGAGAATGCCCTATGAAAGAGAAGTGGATTTGTTCTGAAAGGAAACCCATGGAAAGACAAGTACATTTTAATGCTACAAGAACAAGAGATGGAAGCCAACTCAGTAGCAGAGACTGAAGAATCAGCCATAGAGACTTACAGGAGATATCAGAAATTAAGACAATTATATACCATTGAAGAAGAAATTGTTTAAAAAAAACAGTTCAGAATGAACTGTTGAAAAGACTGTTTGAGGAAACTGTTTAAAAACAGTTCGAAATGAACTGTTGAAGAGACTGCTTGAAGAACTGTTTGAAGATAGTTTGGAAACAAGTTGTTAACTGAAGATTGTTTAAAAATTGAAGAACTGAGTGGGGTTGATGCGGGCTAAAGCCCAATCAAAGTTTTAGAGGGGGGAGTTGTTATGAATTTGTTGTTAAAATGTTTGGGGTATGGGAAGTTATTTGCTGTGGGGGAAGGGAAGGAGTCCAGGACTTGGTGGGGGCAGAGGGTGGACAATTCAGAGAGTGATTGGGCCAGAGCACCAACCAATCACTTGACGCCCTGGAGAAATGATTGGTCCTTACTGATGTCCAAAATGAACATCGGTAAGGACCAATCAAAGTGCCCGAATTCCACCAATCGGTGCACAGATCCAAAACCCACCAATCCTGGACCAGGGATGCCTATAAAAAGGGGGGTTTTCTGTTCTGGGGAGTTCTTTTTTTCTGTTCTGGGTAGTTCTGTTCAGTCCTGTGGAGTTCTGTTCTGTTCTTTTGTTCCTCCTTCGAGCTGTTGTGTGGGGATCTGGGCTTATCCCGGATCCTCTGTTCCCTCTGGCTTGTGTTTTAATAAATGAGAGCCTTTTTCTATCCCTGAAATTTGGCCTCGTTTGCTTTTCATAACAGGATGGACAAATTCCAGGTGTAGACAGAGTGGCACTGCTCTGCTGATCCAAGCAGAGCAGGGAACAAGTTGGAAATGAGTGGGGAAAAAGTGTTTTGTAAAAGGAAACCTTGCTACATAGGCATTAGTGTTCTTGCCACAGCACACAGAGCTTGGAGCATGAATATAGATCAGATTTAAATATTCCTGCAAAGTGTTAGAAGAATTCCTTTACGTGTGGTTATTTACACAAACAAACTCATGAACAAAAAAACTCTGCACAACTACATGTATCATTAAGCAGGATACTCTGTAGATTCTCACATTAGCACTTGCATAATTGACACTTCCAAACATGTAAAGATTTTTGTTCTCCATTTGCTTCTTTAAAACTCCCAAAATGTAATTAAATTCTCTTTTGAAACTGCAGAGCCTTCTGTGTGGCTAAGCAAGGTATTCTTTGCTTGCTCACAATCACCTTTTCCCTGTCAGTTAGTCACTGGTGTATTAATTGCTTATCCAAACTTGAAACGGTTCCTGAGTCACTCTGAAAATAAAATAAATATTAATGAGCTAATTTGAATGGAATTCATGTCCTCTGCCTCTTAAAGCTGAAGGTCTGTATTTATTACCTGTCAGAAATAAGTTTTGATGCCTGATAAATGGGAAAATATGAAATATGCTGACTAGATCACCATGTTTCAAGGGATCATTGCATTTCAGTCTTATTTGACCAAATCAGTGATCCAAGCGAGAAAGGACTGGTGCATGATCTTTAAACAACCACGTTGGCAACAAATATCATGACATAAGAAATGTTGGTATTCCTTGCATTTAGGAAAGGAAGGGGAGAGGGAAGGCATGGAGTTTTCAGAAATATCCAAACAAATCCACTTTGTTCTGGATCAGTATGGAATTTTCTCTAAGCAAAAACATTAAGTGGATGGCTCTCCACCCATTTAATTTTTTTACTAAAATTCAGTGAAAGATACTATTTTGGAGTGTAAATACTTTCATGTTGAAAACACAAGTGTGGTGAGAGGTTTTGAAGTCTGGGCCAATGACAATTCACTGTTGAAAATCCAAGTCTAAAACTTTTCCATTTAAATAACCCAGGATGAAGTAGGAAACACAAGTCTTTCCCTTGAACCTCTACTTGCCTCTTCTAGCTCATTCCTGAAAGTGGCAGGCAAAGAGGATCCTGCAGAAATCAGAGGTGCATCAGGGTCTATCCCTGAAAGGCAACTGCATATGTGAAACAACTTGGGAATTAGAGGCACATTAATGAGCCACTTGTGAGTCCAACTGTTAGTCAAAAGCCCTTTTCCAAAGAAATGCCAGCTTCTCTCAAGGAAGCTGAGCAGCAGGACATTATGGCTCATCTAGCTGGCAGGTATAAAACAGATAAAGCTTTTTTATAAAGGAAATTTGTGGGAATGAACCCTGGTAATCACTGGTCACAGCAGGATGAAGAACCCATTTGATCAGACTCTGGCTCTTAGTAAGAAAGGGAGAAACCTCTCATTATTATATCAGGCCCAGCTGTTCACGTTCAAAGGTCTTATCAGCTGCTCAGCAGAAGGCACAGCTTTAACTCCACCTCATCACGCCTGGAGGCAGCCCTGGAAGTGCTCCTGCACCTCAGCTGGTGGCAGAGCACAGGGACACCCGCACGCCCTCCTTAGAACCCTGAGTGCCATAAACTAAAGGCATCTCCCCGAGCCAACCACCCAATGCAGCCCTTAGCACAGAGCATGTCACTGCCAGTGACGTCTGCATGAAAGAATACACAGAAAAGTACAATTACAAAACATATTGGGGGCTCAATATAATGCAGCAAAAATTCAGATTTTGGTACTTACCTTCATAAATGAGCATATATATTAGCTCTCTTCCCTAAAGCCTGTTTAAAAGTCTGCACTTTTCATAGCAGTGTCCTAAAATTCTTCCATTCATGCATTCCCAGCTAGCAGAGCTCTCACACAACCTGTTTTTTCTCTTAAGTGTAATGAAGGACTTAGTTCAGATGTGTCGTTATAGAGCACGACACAGCACAAGGTACCACAACTCCATCAAAACTGTGCAAGAGAGAGATTTATTACAGCAATGTTGCTTTTATACTTTTTCAAGATATTTACATTCATCCAACATACACATTCACTGCCCATTTTTTATAAAAGAGAAACAAAGTTCCCAGTAGGCGATCAGGGAGCCACATCACTCTGTGAGCCAGCCAGAGTGTGCCTATATCTTTTAACTTTGTCTCCTTCATCGTGTCTCCTTGATGACAACCTTGGTGTCTTCCTTCAGGAGAGATATGGGGCTTCCCCTTATCTTCAGGAGGCCCTTGCTAGCTCACAAGGACAGCACAGAATGTCTTTCCTACAATTCCCCCTTTTTGTATTTGACCCGCAAGTACAACTGCTAAGGACTTCTGCAGGGCCCTTGCAAAAATCCAAGCAGAGGGAGGATCCATTCTTCATTCACTTACAGATAACCAACTTCTACTAACTCCCCAACACACACCCTCACAATGTTCAGGTTCATATACAAACAAAGCACATAAAGACAGATCTTCAAATACCGTTACAGACCTCGCAATCTCCTGATGACACATTTGTAGCAGAATGACACCTTTACCTCTAATCAAATAACTTTCTCCCACACAGAATCAGAGACCAAGTCATCTGCCTAGTCACCACTTAGAACCAAGCAGTATCCACTTAACCTTGTAACTGGTTGCTGCTATCATAACGGGCAACCAACCTAATAGCTCAATGTGTACTTCAGCTACTAATTCAGCTCCTATGCAAAGGCAACACTTCTCCCTTAGGTACATCAAGTACCCCTATTTTGAGACCGTTGAGTGCCCTGAAAAAAGGAAATGGTACACAACACACTTCTCAGTACTACCAACCTCTCTATGAGAGAATTCAAGGAAAAGAAGCAAAAGTAACATCCACTAACTTAAATTCTGGATTTTTAGCGTAAGCCTATAATTCCCTTTACTCTGTCTTGAATTACCATCTTTACCACACATTCCTTGAGGGTCTGTGCTCCCATCTACCTAATAACCAATGCAATTACCTATTCATTTTGCTCCCACTGTAGAACCACTCATCCTGTCCTTTTCTGTGTGCTCCAAATAAGGTTTGACACAACGGGCAGAGACCCATCAAGGGCTATTTTCTGTTAAAACACATGTATATCCTGTTCCCCATGTTACTCATTCCACTTGGCCAGTCCACTTTCTCGGGATTAAATCTTTACCCATACTTTAATACCTTTCTTAAAGTTTGGCTGTTTTGAATTCAAAGACAAAAAATGGTAGAATATAGGAGACAATTGTAAATCAGGTAAGGGACCCAAAAAGTTTAAGACATAAACGGCTTTGTCTAATCTCACTTGAGGTGACCCCCTCTGCATTCCCCCTTTTTGGTTTTGTACCTGGCACTTCAACACACCATGAGCATGTTCAACAATTGCTTGTCCTTTTGAAGTGTGAAGGATACCAGTAGAATGACCAACACCCCAGGCACAAAAAAACACTTGCAATTTCTTTGAAACATACGCCGGGCCATTATCCATCTTTACATGTGATGGAACGCCTAAGATGGAAAAGGTGTGGCAAAAATGACAAATAACATCCTGAGCTGTTTCACCTGCCAACACTGAGGCAACCATGACGTGAGAAAAGGTGCCAATTGTGACGTGAACATACTTTAGACAGCCAAATTTGGACATTTTTGTAAAAACTGTTTGGCATTCTTGCAAAGGGAGTAAGCCTCTAGGATTAGTACCATAATATTGTGAAACATGAGACATATGACAATCAGGACAAGAAGAAATAATTGACTTTGCTTCACTATGTGATAATTTAAATTGCTCCCTTAGTGCTGAGCACCCTGATGAAAAAATTGGTGAGATAGAACAGCTTGCTGTAACACATTAGGCACTGTTTTTACTGCTGAGGCAGCCACAAGGGAATCCACATAGGCGTTACCTTCAACAAAGAATCCAGGTAGCGATGTATGGCTACGAATATGCATAATAAAATAAGAATGCTTTTGATTACGAATAAGAGTCCACAATTTCAACAACATAACAAATAATGGTTTTTCCTTTACATTATACAACACAGCTTGATCCAACTGCTTCACTAAATAAGCAACGTAAACAGAATGAGTAACTATATTTACAGAACTAGGAAACAAGGTACAGGCCAAAAGTATGGCACAAAGTTCAATTAACTGAGGAGACCCTTGTTGAACCATTACTTCATATTTCCCACGGTCATCTTTCTTCCAGGCTACAGCAGCTTTTCCAGTTCTTCCAGATCCATCTGTAAAAACTGTTGCACTTTCCACTGGCACTGAAGAGCAAAGTTGTTCCCCCTGAAAAGGAATCCCCTTAGTGAAATTCAAAATAGGATGAGAAGGTAAATAATATGCTATTTAACCTGTAAAAGAAGATAAAGCAGATTGCATCTCTTGATTATTTTGAAAACACCACTTAAAATACCATTGGTGTACGGGTATGACAACAGTTACAGGATCACAGCCTAAGACTTCATGACAGCGTCTGCAACCTTTGATAATGATGTCTGCAAAAAGCTCATGCAGACATGGAGCGGTTTTTCAGGACCTGAAAGACAAAAATATCCACTCCAAAATATGCAATTTATCTTTCCATTAATCATTCCATTGACACAACAATCTGAAGGGTATTTCATCATCTCTCAAAATTAATAATTGCACACCAACAGAAACATCTATCCTGGTAAAAAATTTAGCTGTCAAGGCCAATTCAATTTCTTCTACAGCCTTTTTTGCTGCAGCAGTCAAATGTCTCTCATCAGTAGAAGAATTCGTCCCTAATAGTAAGTCATACAAAGGTTGCAGTTGATGATTGGTTATCCCCAAGTTTGGCCTAAGCCAACCTATTGCACCAAGCAATTTCTGTACATCTACAGCAGTTTTAATATTAATGCCCAATTTTACAGGTTGAGGGACAATTTGTGTATTGGTGATTATCAACCCCAAATATTTCCAAGGCATCTGTCTTTGAACTTTCTCCAGGGCAATAACCAAACCAAAGGCTTCTAAATTTTTCACAGCACATTGTTTGAGAGCCAACAATTCTTGCTTATTTTCGGACGCCAACAAGATATCATCCTTATAATGATAGCAATAACAATTGCTTAATTGCTCTCATACCTTAGATAAAGCCTGTGCCACAAACCATTGACAAATACTTGGAGAATTTCTCATCCTTTAGGCAAAACCGTCCACTGATATCTTCAGGCCGGTTCCTCATGATCTAAAGAAGGCACAGTAAAGCTGAATTTTTCCTTATCCTGATCAGCCAATGGAATTGTAAAAAAACAATCTTTCAAATCAATGATAATTATTTCCCATCTTTGTGGAATCATTGTAGGTGTTGGGAGACCTGATTTTAAAGTATCCATTGCAGCCATCACAGCGTTTATCCATCGCAAATCGTGTAAAAGTCTCCATTTACCAGATTTCTTCTTTATTACAAACACGTGTATTCCACGGGCTAAATGAGTTTCCAATATGTCCAGCTAGTAATTGTTCTTTCACTAAGCCTCACAGGGCAAGAAGCTTTTCAGTAGGCAGGGGCCACTGATCAATCCAGACAGGCTTATCTGTCAGCCACGTCAAGGGCACAACCAGACGTTTAAAGCCCTGCATCCCAGTTGCCCCCACTAAAAATCCATGGTAATTTTAACACCCCATTGGGTTAAGCAATCAAGTTCCCATAAATTAGGCTGAGCATTAGTAACATGCAGTCTAATGTTAGCTTGTTGGCCTTCTGGATGTGTTACTGCAATTGCTATAGCAGATAAAGCACCAGCAGTTGACCCAGCTAACCCAACAACTCCAAAGGTTGATTGAGTGAAGGGCCATGTTGGAGGCCAAACAAGCTGTGAAATTATAGTTACATCTGCTCCTGTGTAAAGTAAACCTGATATTGTTGTAGTTTCTGGGTGACATCCCTTAGCAGTGACCAAAGATTGTATTACCAGATGCTCATCTGTCACCTTCTGAGTCCAAAGAACCTGAGGTGGTCCTGTAGATCCAAAACCTCCAGTTCCACAACTCCAGTCTACTACAGTTGGACACACAACTCATAAAAGGAACAAGTTGAGCAATACAAGTACCTTTTTGAATCACTACAGGAGGTTCACTAACAGATACCACAGCCTGAATTTGTCCCACATAATCAGAATCAATAAGACCCAAATGGACCCAAATTATTACCTTGAATACTGCTACTAGACCTCATTAGAAAAGTACTCAAACCTTGGCCTGTAGGACCATGAGCATCAAGAGGCACTTTACATATACCTCTTGTCAAAATAGTCACTGTGTCAGCTACCAATATATCAATTCCTCAATGGGCCCAGCGGCAAGTGACAAGGGAGACACTCTCACGGAGGAACTGATAAAGGGGGTGGGCGTGGAAGGAGGAGACTCAGGGTAACCAATAAGAATAGGGCAGGGGAGGAGCGAACAACATATCTGAACCAATAAAGATCATATATGGGAGGGGAAAAGCCCCAGAGGCAAATCATACAGCACAGTAAGGATGACTGACATTGAAAAATCTCGAACAAAAGGGGGGGTGGTTACAGTGAGTGACAAGGGGAGTAGGTGGCACCACTGGGAGGGGAGAGGACTTATAAGGGCAGGGAGGGAGGAGGGAAGGATCACTGGGTTTGATGGGCAGGCAAGTGGTGGGAAAGGAAAGTAACAAACAACCTGGGACAAACCATCATTAGGGGAGAACATGGGGGGAACCAAGGACCAAACCATTTTCTTAACACAAAACAACTAACACAACCAATAATAACAAATCTTTAAAAACACAATGTCACAGTTTCCAGGTGGCTTGAAACACACCATACTGCACTGGCTGAAACAGAATTGCAGCAAGGTGAACAATATCATATGGTGCAAGTACCTCAGCATTTAGAACACGAATCACTTGCATCACCTGCAAAGAGTTAACACCATACTGATCTACTTTCGACTGAAGGTCCTGTACAACCGTCCATGAAAAAAATCTGATGGCTATATTCTTGTCCTGAATTAGGAGCAGCTTTGAAAACAGGAAAAGCCACAGGCCCACCAGAAGCAGCAGCAGCCATCTCCATCCTTGTACGTGGACCTATTGTCTCTAACAAATTCCAATCTCCCACTTTAGCTGCTTTCATTCTCACATGCTCCCAAAATTGCAAAGGGTGTCGAGGAGTCACAGCCACCTGGCAGGGAGGCAGAGTCCAAGAAACAGCAGGCCTGGATCTGCTACGAGGTCTAACAGAAAGAGATTCCTGCTTCTTTTTAGATGTACTTATGACCGGCAGTTCATCATCAGAGCTAACACTAGACTAGGAAGGACACAATGTTAAAGATTTCATTTGCTCAACCAGTTCGGGGGGGGGGAGCGGGGGAGGGAGGTAGACGGCTCGATAAGGGTCAGAGAAGGGGTGGATGGCTCAAGGGAATATGGAGCGGAGGCAGACGGCTTGAAGGGGAGCAGAGGCGGGATGGACAGCTCAAAAGAAAAGCGAGGAGGGGGAAGGGGGGAGCAGCCGAGCCATGGGAGGGTGGGGAAGGAGCAGCCAACTGAGGGGAGGGGTAGGGGGGAGCAAACGGCCCAGGGAGAGACAGAAGGGCCAATGACCCAGCCTGTTTTTCATTTAGCTTCTTCTGTGACTTCATTTTTGCTAATTGCTGTGCTGGGGTAAGATACTTTGGTTTAGCACTCAGTTCAGCTAACTGCTGAGCAGGCAGGTTTAACACAGGTTTAACATAGTCTTTTGGAGATAAATACTGAGGAACAGTCTTAGCCTGCAGTTTGATTCTCATGATGGCAAACTCTGGGGGAACCTCCACAGCAGCTGCAGGAACCTCCTCAGGGGGAGATACATCGACACGGTCAGCCTCATCTTCCTCCTCTTCCTCTACTTCAGTTTCTTGCTCTAACTCCTGCTCCTCCAATTCCTCCCCTCTATCTTGTCCTACTTTACATTCCTTCATGCCTCATACAACAGTCTCCAGGTAGTAGCCAAATGCACAACCATCTTATCCCTTTAGATATCACTTTCCATAGTCTCTTCCCAACCTTTTTCCATGCCCGGACACTGAAGGCAGTGTCAGCATCAGCTTCAAAGTCCTGTGATTTGAACCCTATCAGTAAACTATAAAGAGCATAATCAGAAGTTTGAACATTTTTTCTTTTCAGTAAAGTTTTCCATGTGGACAAAACAGTTTTTTCCTTGTTTGATAAACTATTTCCCATTATTTTTTTCCAATCGCTCACCTCAAATCAGACATCCGAATTAGGTTTGGACCTCCGCAGCGTCCCTGCTGCCTTCACTCATTTTTAGGGTACCCTTGAACTTTTTTCTCTCTTTCTACAGTCCCGTTGCAATCACGGCATATGGCCACCAGATGTGTCGTTATAGAGCATGACACAGCACAAAGTACCACGACTCCATCAGAACTGTGCAAGAGAGAGATTTATTACAGCAACGTTGCTTTCATACTTTTTCAAGATATTTACATTCATCCAACATACACATTCACTGCTCATGGGTTATAAGAGAGAAACAAAGTTTCCAGTAGGTGATCAGGGAGCCACGTCTCTCTGTGAGCCAGCCAGAGCCCATATCTCTTAACTTCCTCTCCTTCATCGTGTCTCCTTGATGACAACCTTGGTGTCTTCCTGAGGAGAGGTATGGGGCTTCCCCTTATCTTCAGCAGGCCTTTGCTAGCTCACAAGAACAATACAGAATGTCTTTCCTACAGATGAACTGTGCTGCTTCCCCTGAAAGATACAAAATTATGGAAATAATATATGCAAAGTCATAGGTTTTTTTAAGGCAGGCCTGTGGTATGTAAAATAAGGACTGTTGACATTTAGCATCATGTGCACATAGATAACAATCAAATAATTTTCTTACCTTCGTGAAAAATACTTCTTGTGCTCCCAGAAATGGCACAGCCAAATAAGGCTGATCTCAGATACAAATGTCTTCCTCACCATACAAACGGCCAAACAAAGGACAGCTGCCGGTGGCGCTTTTCCTGCGGTCCCGAGTGCCCCAAGCGCGGACCAAAGCGGCGTCTCACCCGCTCAGCTCGCTCCGGCCCGCGGAGCCGAGCCTGCCCCGGAGCGTCAGGAGCAGGGACGGAAGCTCAGCAGCTCGGGCTCGGTGCCGTGTGCTCCGCTCGGGGCTCCCGAGAGCTCCTGTGAGCCGGAGCAGCCCCGGGCATCGGGGAGCAGCTCCTGCTGCGGCAGCCGGGGAGCCTCGGGGGCTGCGGGGGCACGTCCCGGGCAGGGTTCGGCTCAGCCCCGGGCAGCGCGGGCAGCGCCGCGCTCTCCGCAAAGTTCCGTGCTGGCCGTGGAGATGGGCGGGGGATCTGCTCCAGTGATCCCTCCAATGCCCGAACCCAGAGCCCGCGGGAAAGGCAGCCTGGGGTACAGCCACCTTCCCGTTCGTCCTACGGCCTTTTGGGAGCGCTGCCAAAGGGGCCCGGCTCTCTCCTCGCCGCCTGCGGGCATCGGCACAAGGCAGGGAGCTGTCAGTCGGAGCGGGGCTCATCCAGGCTGGGGGCTGCTGCAAACAAGGCATCAAAACATCCGTTCCCGAATTCCTCTGTGCCGACGCCTGTGCCGGATAGGAGGAGTCCCACACCTGTGAAAAACTCCTGCACAGTCACAGCAGCCCTGTAAACCATTGCGGGACAGTGTGCTTGGGAATTCTCAGCCAGCCTGATAAGCATATTGAAGGTTTCTGCAGTCAATCAGTAAATCGATCATTGATTTTAAGGTTTAAAAACTTAAAAATTAGAGTAAGAATTTTAAACAGTTACACTATAATAACTTACCTATATCCCAAATGAATTTTTGCATTCGAATTTTTGAGGAGATAAACCTCTTACAAACTAGAACAACTGTCTTTTCTCTATGGGGAAACACCTTACAGATATTATTACAACAGAATTAATAATCCATCTTTTCTCTGCAGGTTCCATTAAACACAGCCTAAAAAATATGTCACAGGAAATAATTGTAGGCTGAGTTATTAAGTTAAAAAATGCAGCAAGGCCTGTTGTCCCTGTCTTGTACATAAACACATTAGCTCTCTCATCTCACGACTCATTCTGCAAGTTGCAATAAACACATGAGCGCTCTCAGTAGCTCCAAGTCCTTCCCCTTACCATCCTGAATGAATGGGCAAAAGCAGCAATAAACAATATGAACAACTCTTCGATTCTATTAAAGCTTAACTCTTAAAAGATCAGTTTTTATTTTTTGTCTTCCAGGGAAGCAGACGTACAAAACACACAGGAGAACATGATTTTACAAGGTGCTCTTTGGTCTGGCAGGTGATGTGGTCAGGAGCTGCTTTCCTCAGGAACTGGTGGATAATCCCTCTCTAAGCCTCAGGAGCTGCAAAATGAGTAAAGCCTGAAGGGGCCAACTTGCATTTCACGTGTGAGATGGTAACCCTTACATACTCTGAGCAGTGTTTAATAAAGTTAAGGGATACTGGAAAAACATCCTCTCCTGACTTGATCTGTGATTTGCAGATAAGATAAAATGTTGGTTTTCCAAAGGAAAAAAGAGTGTTTACATTGAGGAATTCCCTAGACCTGATTGAGAAGGTTGCACTTCAGAGAAGGTGATGAAGCAATATAGGGATCAAAAGGAAACTTAGAGTAGAGTTGAAAATAAAAACACAGAAACACATATTACAAATATTAACCCATTTGATACACTGAATGACTATGACTCTGTAACTTTTTTTTCGAGTTGTTCAAGTATTCATCTATATTTTTTTCACATTTATTTTTAAGTAAGACTGTACAAATAAAGTAAGGAAAAGCACAAAGTACAGTTAATACTGTCCAAAGAGTGATGTTAAATACAGGCAGAATTAAATAGCATGAAACAGTGTCAAGCAATTTCTGAAGGCATCTGAAGTCTGCTGGTGAGTCACTGACTGAAAGGAATGGTAGAAAAAGCAGAACAAATGTAAAAAAGACAAGACTGGCTATCACATCTTTAATAAATATCCATGCATGAGTGTCTTCTATTATGATAAAAAAAGTTTGTCCTGTTCAGGTCAGTGAAAGGATTCTTGCTGACTGCAATGGGCTAGAAACTGCATGCTTTGTGGAAAGGTGACAGAGAAAACATAAAACTGGTCAGCATATCCTTTGTAGTCAACCTCTGTTTTCTCCAATAAAATAAGATACATGCTTATAAATCACAATCATTCCTCTGCTCTCTGTAAGTCTTATTTTGTATTTCACACCACTCTTAAAATTGAATTTGCTGTTCTCCTTTCTATTCTTCTAGCAGTCACACAAGTAGGGACAAGAAGTGCTGGCAGCTCACAGTAAAGAGTCAGAAAGCGCATCCCACTTGTGTGGTTTTTTGGTTTTTATTACTAAGTCACATACATGTGTGACCCTCTCCTTCAGTGAGTTTAACTGTAACCACTCATACTGCCAAATATCACAGTGATTCAGCAAAGGCATTAATTTGTTCCAAAAGTCAGACTCCTAAAGTCTGTGCCCTTCATGAAGCTCGGTTCCCATCATTGGAGAACTCCTCAACAAAGCCTCTTGGGTTTATCCTGAGAGTTATGAGCAGAAGTGCTAGCTGAGCACGTCTGCAGCTGCCAACATCTCCTGCAGCTCCTCATGCTGCAGTGCTGAACTAGATTTTTCATATGTAGATATAGATTAGATATAGATGATAGCTATAGATATAGATGATATAGATGATATAGATATAGCTATAGATATAGATGATATAGATATAGATATAGATGATATAGATATAGATATAGATATAGATGATATAGATATAGATGAGTGTACCTTCCACCTCAGCAGCTCATCTGCTGTACCTCAGACCCCTGCCCTGCACCCCATGTCTGTAGGGTCCATATGTGTATGGGAGACCCTTTTCCTTCTGGAGCAGCCAATGAAGCACAACAGATCCCACAGGTCAATGAAATTGATCAAGATGCCCTCTTGAAGGCACCTGAACCGAGGATGAGATCTCCACCAGCTCTACAGGCAGTTTGGACACCCAACTCCCATGCAGGCACAGGTACATGGGAAACTAAAGTACAGCCTGAAATTATTAAATATCAACTGTAGTCCACCTCATTTTTATTGGGGGAAATAAGGACTGCAAAGAACATGCAGTCCTACTGCAGAAACTTTATGTAGCTGCCTAAGAGTGTTTGAGAGCATTTTTGAGGGGAGATGCCATTTTTTATTTGCCTGTGCAAAAGGACATGTGTGTTCTGAAGGTCTTGGGTGGTATCTGTAGGGTCTTTACGGACATTTTGTGTTTAAAACAGTATTAGATAGCTGTGCTGAGACCACAGAACTAAATTCTAGATACCTGGTGTCATCGTGTGAGCCTGGCGCAATGCCAGTGCCTCCACGACAAACCACGACACCTGGTTATGAGTCTCAGAAGCCCAGAAGAGCAAAGAAAAAAATCTAAGTAAAATTCAGTCTTGGTTTAAAATAATAAATGGCTTAAAATAATAAAATGTGAAGAATATTAAAGCTTTTTTAGTATTACTTTTCCTAGATGGAAACTATAAAGTCTGTAATTTCAACTGTTTCTTACAATCCATGGCTGCACTACCCTCTTACCAAGAGTACAAATATTAGCTGAAAGAATAAATCATGCTGCACATGGATAATCAAGAGATTTTATAATGTGGTCTGAGCAATAACAAATCTTTGATATTGAACTGCATTGCTGCTGCCTCAGCAACCCCCAGATGAACAAGCAGAATAATTAACTATGTAATGTACGAAATTTTTCTGCCTTTCTAAACAGGATATTATGATACTGGCCACTTGTGTTTACAATTCTGCATCATGTTGCTTAATTGTCATTTTTATGATGTCTTACAGAATCTGTTAATCAGTTGTTTTTCTATTGGCTCATTTTCTCCTTTATAGCCGTGGCAATTTCAGAGATTTGTTTTGCTCTCAGCAAATTTGCTGACAGACTGCAAATCAGACCTGTGTTTACTTGCAATGTTGCACAGCTCCTGGGAATACCTCCGATGGCAGACGATGTCATTTACAGCACTTTCTGATACTTCAGTGACAAATCAAGCGATACTGGTTCCTTACTGCAAGCTCTAGCAATGGGTTTGTCTTTTACATCTGTGGGCTGAGACTAAAATAATCAGCATTAATTATTCAGCAACATATAAGTGATGAGTTTTCAATCAGTATAAATCTAATCCATATAAAATCCATACATGTTAAGTATAACTAAGATGAGCTAGATAAGCTTTTTTTATTGTATCAAATGATTCTTTGAATCCTCAAGGGTCAGTGTCTCTTATCCCCATCATTGATGAGATCTTCATATTCACTGCTAGAAAACATCCTACAAGTAGTTTGTGCAACCCTACTGGTAACAATGTCTGGTGTTTACCACAGATGAGGTGTCACTTTTTGTTTTTCTTTGGTGACAATTAAAATTATTGTTTGCACACTGCTAAATCAAACTTGTCAATATTTTAATGAATTAATTTTTCAAAGAACAGCCGTGTTTCTCTTCCTGATTTTACTGAGAAAGAACAGAACACAGAACACAAGGATAGCAACAAATGTAGATGAGAACTTGTTTATGTATAGCATTTATTCATCTGATATTGCATGCCAAGTACATATATACATGATTTTTAGGATTTAACCAGGTGATTACAAAGTGATATAAAATAACTCTCAAGCTTTAAAAGATTGCTTTCTTCCCTTTCTTTAACCTTTCTGTTCCTGAGAGCCACAGGTAGTTATAAATGATAAAGAAGTGGCAAGGTATCAATTGGCCTAGTGGATTACTGTCTTTAAATAAAAATCAAAAGTATACGCATGCCTTGTTTCCTCGGGAAAAAAAGAGAAAAAAGACTACTCTAGTTTTTTATTCCTGGGTGTTAATCAGATTTAATGGAAATATTGCACAGAATAAAATAGAATTTGGATTAATTTTAAACCAGCACTGCAATTCTCATCCTTAATAGTTTTAGCAAAGTGTCTTTCTACTCTAGGAACCTCAGAAAAGTATTTAAAATAAATTTCTATGGAACCGTGCTGCTGGGAAACAAGTACACATTCTTAAGGTTACCCTTTCTTCACACAGATAAATGTTACAAACATATAAAATTACAAACATATATGTGTGAGTGTATATATATATATATATATATATATATATATAAAATGGCTAAAGGAGAGAATGCATGGTTCTAAATTTGGAGCACTACCTTTTGGAAGCACAGGTGGTAATTAATGCAGAGACAGTCAAAGAAATTAAAAATCTGCTATTAGCAGTGGTCTGACTAGTTCTGAGGTTTTATACCTGCTATAATTTATAATCAGGTCTGCTTTCTGCAGTGGGTTGTGTAGGAATTAGTAAAGCTAAGAAGATTTTTAGAAAGCTGGGAAAGCAGGCCTTAGAAACAGAAAGAGCCAAGAAACTTAGAGTTAGCTGCAGCTGCAAAGTCTTAAAGTAGAAAAAGTTGCAATAGTACAGCCAGCGAGGACATTAAACAATAGCTTGAGTCCTAGGCTTGGCTAAGATAGGCTTAAGACTGCAGGAAAATATGCTTAGCAAGACAGTAGAAGGTTTTAAGCTTAATAATGGAATATTGCATATTGTTAATAGAAAGAAGACAAGCAAGCGCTGTGTGAAGCAGGTGTAGTGTGCTTTTAGTAATCAGGTAAAACAACTGCCTGTAAGCATTAGCAATATGCTATTGGCTAAAAAATTTTTAAGATACTCTGTAACAAAGAAATCTTTGGCTGCTGCTGGCTGTACATGAGCTTTGCCATCTTCCTATTGTCTCAATCTTGTCATGAGGCTGATGCTCCTAATAAAGCTCAAGTAACGTACCCCAGAAATCCTGTCCCGTACATGAGAAGAAAAAACGCCAACACACGTTGGAGCTCAAGAAGCCAAAGAGAGCCTGCAGGACAGGTGACTGCGCTGCGACTGCAGCACCAGGAGGAGTAGCTGGCAGCTCAGGAGCGGCTCCGCTGTCCGTCCACGATGTGCCCGCTGCTCCTGCGTCCGGCGAGTCCTTCCCTCGTGGTGACAGCAGGAGCTGCTCCCTAACGCCGGCCATCTCCTCTGCCCAGAGTCCCTTCCCGTGGTGGCAGGACAAGCTCCCTCTTGCCTGGAGCCAAATGCGTGCCCGCGCCTTGGGCTGCCTTTGCCAAGTCTCTTTTTCCAAGCATTTGACTCCCAGGCTTCTGCCCCAGCCCAGGGACGTTTGTCATTTCCATCCCCAGGTAGGTTTACACGGTGAACAATCGTGGCTTTACCTAAGAGGTGAATCATTAAGATTGTGGTGCTTTCCTGTACACAACGTCCTGTTAAGACCAAGAAGAAGCTGCTCCTGCTTCCCACACTGTTTATCCCATGCTGCATGACTAAGGAAAATCTATCCTTTTCCTTACTAAGCTCAGGCTCCAGCTGAGTTCAAATATGTGATAAAAGAGAATAAATGCCAGAATCCCGTTACATGTTTCCCCTCCTCATCTGCGGTGCTGCCTGAGGGAGTTCTAGAGATGGATCACAGCTCTCAGACAAATAGCCTCAGACGGATGTTTCACAGACAAGACAGGTCTATTACCACAGCTGGACAGACCTGTGAGGAATTGGGTGCCACAGCTGTCATACATTCGTCAGAGCTTCAGGATCAGTGAAGAAATAGGGACAAACATTGACGTGGTCACTTATCATGGAAATGAGAAGTGCCCCAAAGCCAACGTCAGTTTAAAAGGAAAATTCATTACAGATTGCTGCAACTGCACTGCTTAGATATAGTGACCACTGCCTGTTACAAGGTGGCTACAGAATGGCACAACTCTGCTGACCTTATATAATAAGCAGAAAATAGTCCATATCGGTTCCCACAATCGAGTACGTTACAGCTTTCTAAGTGCTGCCTACATATCTCTGTGTGTGTCTGTATGTAAAGAACCAAACATGGACTGAATTCCCTGCATATCCACTGAGCAGGAGTTGAGAGCTCAGTGGACTCCCAGAGTTTTCTCAGCAGGCCTCTGCAGAGAGTTCTGAGCCAACGCGTGGCTCTGCTGCTAGCCCAAATCTGCGCTTCCCTTGCCCAGCCTGAGTGCAGGTGGGCCATGTGCTGGCCATAGCCGGAGATTTTCATGGCCAAAATCCTCCAGCATTTCCATCTGCTCATGGCTTTGGGTAGCAGAAATCACACAACACCCATCGCAGCTGACAAATGGCATTTCTC
Source organism: Serinus canaria (assembly GCF_022539315.1). Lineage (NCBI taxonomy): Eukaryota > Metazoa > Chordata > Aves > Passeriformes > Fringillidae > Serinus > Serinus canaria. Next base: position 13,368,799 of record NC_066343.1, read on the forward strand.
GCAGATTGCTACAGCTGCACTGCTGATCCACAAACACATGACAATCAATTTCATGTGAAAAATGTAATTTATTACAAATTGCTACACCTGCACTGACAATACAGAACTATACAACTCGCAATTTAGGTAAAAACCAGGAATTTATTAGATTATTACAACCAGTCAGTATAAAAATATACAAATACCAACTTCAGATAAGAAAAACTTATTTATTGCCAGCCTCTACAACAACTCACTATACACAAATATCAATTAGGTGTTTAAGGACTTAATTTATTACCTATTACTACAAATGTACAGCCCAAACAGAAACACAAAAATACCATTCCCTCTCTAAACAGCCCTACACTAAGAATTCAGTATATAGAATTATACAACTATACCACTCCATACATGTTGAAATGGAATTCAATACATACATGTATTAACATATATATAAATAGATATACAAATATAACAATCCATAGATGTAAATATAAATTAAACCGCAAATTACATACAATATATATATTAAGTAAATATATAAACCAAAACATATCTACAAATATACAAATATCACCAATCTAAATATCCACCCAACTGTATCAGTACAAATATACAGCTTTACATCTAGACACATATGTAAATATTATTATATAGACAGAAATAGATCAATACACGTTAAAAAATATTAAAAGAGACATATCAACCAATACCAATTCAATTATACAGATTTAAAGAGACATATACCTATAACTGCATCAGTACAGCTACCTGAACAGCTGTAAACCTAGGATATAGAACTAAACACAGATATAACAACATACATGTATACTTAGATACAAATATATACATACATGTAATTACAAACATATATGTATATATACGCATACATATATATAACACATCAATAAATAAAACAACAAATATAATAGAAATATTCCTATACAAATAGAAGCCTACACATGAACATATCCATATAATAATCCCTCTCTATGTGCAAGTCCAGACATCTTTAAATAGAGCTCCAAGCAGAGGGATCCCAGCTGCCCCATCTGCAAAGCCTCTTCCTCCGTCTCCTCCTCCTGTGCAGAGCAGCTCTCCTGGACAGGGACAGTAGCTGGGAAATCTGGCAAGCAAAAGGAACACTGAGTGAGTATGGGGACGTTTCCCTTGGCAGCAGTTGCACTTCCATCAGGGAAGAGGAAATCTCAGAGCCTCCCCAAGAGGATTAGAAAGAAAAAGCAGCCGAGCAGGCCAGGCTGTGTTGAGCGCAGCCACGGCGGGACCGTCCCGCAGCCCCGGCAGCCCGGCACAGGCGGCACAGCTCCCGGGCCCTGCCGGCACAGCTGCCTTGCCCAAGGACAGCCCCTGTGCCAGCCGGGGCAGCTGCGCTGAGCGACCCCAGCACGGGCAGGGCCCGCTCCTGCCCCGCCGGGCAGTGCCCACGGCCACAGCCCACATCGCCCTCAGCCCTACCCTGCCTGCCCGGGCCTGTGGCCTCAGCCGGGCTCTCTCCAGGCTGGCAGCAGCAGGTCCCCGTTCCCTGCTCCTGCTGCTGGCCTTCAGCTTCTCCCTGTTGGCTCCCGTCAGTCTCCAGCTGTCCTCAAGGTCTTCCTTGCAGCTGTGGCAAAAGTGGAGGCTCTGGAATTGGTTCCAGAGCTGCAGTCCCAGAGCCCTCTGTGCTCCCTGCTGGCCCCCTCCATCCCCTCAGCCCCGCCATGCTCTCGGTGAACCCCCAGTCCCCTTCAGTTCCTTCAGCCCCTCACCGTCCTCTCACCCCCCTCAGTCTTTTCTGACCAATCCTGTCCCCTTTAGACCCGCCTGCCCCTCAGCCTGTGCCACATCCCTGTCACCTCAGTGCCACCATCGGCCTCGGCTGCCCCACAGCCCCCAGCCCCAGCAGCAGCTCAGGCTCCCCGTCCCTTCAGCGCCACCGCCGCCTCAGCCCCCTCTGTCTCACCGTCCTTCAGCAGCTCCTCAGGGGACAGTGCCTGGGGCCAGCGGCAGCTCCCACCGCTCCAGGGACAGCCAGGGCTGGAAGTGCTGCTCCACCCGGCCCGGCCGCCAGCTCAGACCCGGCAAAGGGAGAGGGGACACAGGGGGCAAAGCAAGAGATGAGAAAGGCAGCCGAGGGGGGAAAGAGGTAAAAATGCAGCCTAGGCCTCCGCAGCTCAATCTCTGAATCTAAACTTCCACATACCCATAACTAAGTAACTCAGCGCATTTCTAGATCAATATCTAAGCATGTTAATGTAGGCGTTTATATGTAGGTGTCCAAATGTAGACATCCAAATGTAGGCGTCCAAATGTAGACGTCCAAATGTAACTCTATAAATATATAAATGTAAATCTCAAAATCTAAAAACGAATTCTATCCCATCTATAACAATGTAGATAAACTTAACTATATAGAAGTATATATATGCACATAGAGGCACATCTCTATAATGCTATAAATAAGCTATATGGATATACAAATAGAATTATAGAAATCTATAAATCTGTGTATTCACGAAAGGATTCCACCTGCCTAATGGTCACAGGCTTTCCCTCTGATCCTTCTTGCCGTGCAGGGCAGCCCTCCTGGCAAGGTAGATCTGGTGGATATCTGGGAAGCAAAGGGAACACTGGGTCAATATTGGCCTCTGTGCATCTTTGCCTTTGGAAGGAACTGTCCTTCTATCAAAGACTGTAAAAGATGGCTGGAAAGGCAGACTCTCACTTGGTGATTTAAAGCCTGCTCCTCAAAGAACCAGAATCCTTCCAAGGATTTAAACCTTCTGAAGTTTTGAAGTATCCCAAAAAACTCACAGCACACACAGTGCAAAGGACCCCCATGAGAGCTTGAAACACAGACAGTCCCAGGTGCCACAAAGAAGCCCAGCCTTATTCTTTCTCTGTGCTGACAGAGAGACCTCAGTCCTCACTGAAATGGCAGAAGCTGAAGGTGCTGGCAGCTGAGTTATGAACAAGCACCATTCCCTGCCATCTACAGCCTGCTCTCTGCAGTGACCAACAGCTCCTCCAAAACAACCACCAGCTCTGGGATGAACAGCTGTGTGACAAATGACCAGGTAATATTGGCATTTATGTATTAGCTTATGCAGGTTGTTAGTGATTGTAAGTATTTAGAAATAGCATTAGTTATAACTTTTTTTAGCTGCTTGTTAATAGAATAGAATCTATCAGCTTAAGTGTGCACTGTGCTGCTCATAGAATTAGTAAAGTAATGTATGTACTATCTATGTATCACTTATAGAAACAATCATGTGATGAATATTGTGTTCTAGACCTTAGCAAAACATAAGGAGAAAAAAAGGCTTTTGTGTAACTAAAAACAGTGTAAGGCCATCCACTGACCCAGCTGTCCAAGGGACAAGATAACCCTTACATAAACCAGAGCACCAGAGGACAATTAGAGAATATCATCTTAAATTTAAGGAGGACATACTAAACCCTTATCAGAAAATGTGAAACATCAAGAAGGAGGCACAAGAAGAAATAAAATATATTGACCTGACACACAGGATATCATGCAAATAAGCCTGAGATGAGTGTGAAGAAATCAAACAAAGGAGTTCTCAAAACATCAGAAAGTTCCTAAGAATGTTTAAATAATGCATGAAACACATGCATCTGCTTGCATCTCAGCAGTGTAACAGTATGATGAAAGCACTGTCTCTATACACCAGGTGTTCTTTGGCTTTCAGCCAGGAGCACCCCAGCGCAGCAAATATTGTCTTTTTTTATCCTATTAGTATTAAACTTTTAAAAAATCTAAGCAGTGAACTCTGTGCTTCACAGGAAAGGAAAGAGCTCCCTACCAGGCCTGCAGGCTGAACCAGCTTTGCTCAAGAATGCAGATACAAAGTGCTCTCTCTCTTCTTTAGCTCTCTCTAATTTGGGGTAATTTCAGTTTTCCATTGAGCTGCTGGATTTATGACTAATATTTATGATTTATGACTAAATCATTGCCCTCAGAGATTCTGCTGCTTGTATTTTTAATCTGTCTCACTACACCTATCAGCCGACTGGTACTACATTGATTAAATGCTTGGAGATTAAATGCTCAGAGCAGCCATCTCATGCCTCTCTAAACCAGTGGGGACTCTGTCCTTACTGAGCTCCTCGGGCTCCTGGGAATTGTTCCCACAGCTTTCAGTGCCAGGCAAAGCTTCCTCTGCTGCAGCTCTGTCCACAGGCTCTCCTCCTGAAGACTTGGGGGCAACATGAATATTCCCCTTGAAAGAGAAAGGAAGAAGCCCTTCTCTCCAGTTACACAAAACACCTGGTCCAACAATTTCACGGCTCACACACTTAATCCCTTGCTCCTAACAAGAACTCTGGGCCCCAAAGGCCTTTAACAGTCAAAAAGATTTGACTTCTCAAACACAGTCTAAAAGCTGTCAAAGCTGACAGTGTTGAACGTGGGCTGACACTGAAAACCTGGAATGGCTGCTAAGGAAGGAGTCCTGCCGGCTCCTGGCACAGGGATGTGCTCCTCCCTCCACAGCCCTGAGCAAAGCAGTCTCATCCAGGCTGCACCTTGGCAGGGACAGTGTAGGAACACACATCTCTTCCCACAGAGACGCCCAAGAGCAAGGAGACTGAGCTCCGCAACATGGACAGCAAGACTGGCCAGTTTGCCCGGCTGAGGATTTCCCAGAACGAAACTGCAGTGCAGGCACCAGCTTACTGAGAGGACAAGAAAGCTGCAGCTCCAGCCCAGCCCCAGCCATGGCTCTGGGAGCGCCTACAGGCACGGCAGGGCTCACACAGCAGCAGCCCAGCCCTTGCTTTGCCTTGGCCTTCCCACCCAAAAGAGGCACAGCCCACATCTGCTGCTGGAACAGAGGCACCTCTGGCATGCCCCTCCCTGCATGGAACACTTGGCCTTCATTGCCCATTCTCCAAACACTCTTCTTTCCCATCAAACAAGGACTCTTAGAACCTACAAAGCTTCCACCTCCGCACCACAGATGCCCCTGCACCTGGGATTCTTCCCAGGAAATCAAGCACCCAAACGTGGCCAACAAAGGCTCACACCTTTTCATCCTTACTCGGGGGGGAGACCTTTTCCTTCCTTCTTTAGGAAGTCTAAAGCCTAGCAAAGCCTTTCCTGTCCATTCCCAGCTGAACTCAAGAAGCCTTTGCTTCTCAGCCATGCAGCAACATTCACCAGCTCCCAGTCCAGCCCCTTTCTTCCCTGTCCAATGCAGTTACCTGAGCAGAGGAAGCAAACATCTCCTCCAGTGTCTTGAGTACCATGTCCAGATCTGGCGGTGGCAATTCCTCTTCCCCAGGAGTATTCCACAGCCAGCTGGGAACTGTCCATGCTGCAAAACCTGCACTGCCAGCTGGAGTGCTGGGGGCTGAAGTGTCTGGGGTGGCTGCAAGAATCCAAACACATTGTCCGGCTCAGTGATGTGTCTTTGGGGTGCAGACCTCTAGTGCTGTCTTGGATCAAAAATCACAGGAAGCACACAGCAACCTCAGTTCCAGAAATGTATTCAGACTTCTCAGGGGATTGGAGGAGTGAGTTCTTCCTCTTAAAAATATTTCTTCTAATTGACATGTACATAGATTAAACC